>NC_056726.1:1532596527-1532664652 GCF_019279795.1 Protopterus annectens
CTAGGGATCTAAACTTCTTCTGTGACCACAGAAGAATGGTGTCGTCGGGCAGGTATATCTCACAGAGGATACCGCTAGTCTGGAACAGACTCTACAGCAACATAAAACAAAACTCATTCTTGTCCATATTTAAGTGCAATTTGGATCTATGGATTGCAAACAGAAAATTTACCCCAGGACTGCCCCCTGTATAACTTATGGACAGAGGCAGCTCCTAAATGTTTTATCCCACACATGGATTCCCTCAAATTGTCTATGACATGATCTTAGCTATTCTCACTAGGGATAATATATAATTATCGACCATGGGAAGGGTGAGGCCAATCTATAACCAAATAGAATAGATCAATTCAAGCAACAAAATGGAAATTTGCTAGGTTTAAAATGGCTCATAAAAACCTACTGCTTACCTACAAACCTGTGAACCTATCAGTAAATACACAGTTGCACAAACCAGTTATTCCACATAGTAGTGGACATGATTTAAGGAAAATTACTGAGTTAGTTGCCAGCTGTATAGTGCTGGAGGGCATATTCTGTATTCAAATGATGTCTATACCTTCTGTGACATTATGGCAACATGCCAGCAGCACCTCACTGAGATGTTGTAATACAGACTTTATTAACATTTCCTTAAACAGGTAGCTCTTACATTGGCCAAATCAGTGTCTTTGTTGCTGGCACCAACTAATTGCTGACATTACCTTAAAAGGGATGAAAGTGGCCAACAAATTGAAGAAATCTCTTTCATTTTTATATGGTAAATGATGTGTTTTATTCTACATCCATGTAAAGTGATTAGATTAGTAGAACACTATGTTTGATTAAACTGAATGCACTACTGAAAGGTATGAACATTTTGTAGGACACTATCCCCCTTTAGTTCAAGCTGAGTGTACAATTGCCACAATGTAATATCACGTCACGTGTCACCGAGTCAGAAAAGGAAAAGGATGAGGCAGTGTCTTAAAATGAGATATTCTTGTGGCACATGTTGAGTGCACTGGGCAGTCGTCACTAGAAATTTTGTAGGGGATGACTATCGCAGTGGTGTGGAGGAAGGCATCTGCCTGTGCAGGGAGTAACCTTGGCATGACTAGCATATTTGAATCCCAGATTGCCAAGAAGAAAGGAAGAAGTATATAGAAAATAAAGCTTTCTTTTTTGAAAGGAGAATATCCATATGACCTCAGTGATCATTATAGATGCAAGTAGGGAGCAGACATACCTCTCAATCTCTTAATGCAAAAATCAGGACAAAACCACAAATAATAGGGGGGACAAAAGCCCAAAATAGATACACTTTTTAAGTATTGCTCTTACAAACTTAGGCAGTTGATAGAATGACAGGTTTTGCATTAGCATGAATTTTCTGAAAGATATGAAGCCTGAAACTCAAATCTATGCTATTATTTTCTGCCTTCATTCCTCAATAATTTGCCAGCGATTTGCTAGAAATACACAATTTTATGAAAAACAGACCAAAAATATGAGGCAAAAAATCTACACATTCTGTGAAAACCTGGACAGCTGAGAGGTATGAGCAGATGTTATAATAACCAAAGTGAATCAGTCAGCTGGAAGTGTGAGCATGCCTCCTGCATCAATCCCAATATACTTGCAACTGTTCCCCTTTCAAAATGAGGTATAAGGCAGGGCAAAGTACAAAAAAACCTATCAGTGTAACAGGTCTTGGGGTGATACAGGCACTACAGTTTGCCCCTGGGTGAACTGAATAAGGGACAAAACAACAACTGGTAGGTTCAGCAATGCTTGATATCATGATTGGCAGAGCAAGAAAGATTTTTCTAAATTCTGCATCAGTTATTTAGCTTGGTGTATTGTTAGTATTTGTAAAGTTACTGTCTAATGTGAACATCTTAATTCCTGATGCTGCTATTTATGTTTGTTACAAAGTATCAGCTCAAAGACTATTGTTAACAGATTGCACTAAAGTTTTTTTTTCACTTTTCCTATAATTAATGTATAGTCATTTTCTTTTTTCTATTTTATTAGCTTTTGATTAATGGCACTACTGAGTTTTGTAGCATTTTTATATAAAGCATTGTTGCCTAATCCACTTCTATATTACATGTATTTACTGTTGTTCTTATTCTCAGTATTTTAATAATTTGTCACACAACTTGTCCCTATTTATGTTTCAAAAATGTCAACATGCAGTAGCCTACTGGTCTAGTTAATAAATGGTTAAATAAAATAAATATTTTGCTGTATTATGCTGTGCTTAGTATCACTGCACAGGGCGAACTTGATATGGTACGGCTGCATGTGTTTGCAACGCTCTCACAGCCTTAGGCTATCTTGGCCATTAATATATGTTGGAAGCCAGCCATGAAGTCTTTCTTCCAACAGAAATAATCATTCCTGACAAACATCAATGGTTCCTTTTCACACAAAGCGCAAGTCATGAATGGGGCCCCAGAAGTAAAATTATCTTAAATAAAAATACTTGAATTTAACACTTCTAATCTTCATTTAAAAGCATGAGCAACGTGAATCAGAAACAGTCCTTGTTCACAGTCAATATTATACCAGCTTACTGTCTTGCCGAGGACAGTCTCATCTGTAAATTGCCATTTTAATTATTTACTTATTTATATAGTGTTGTTATCTTGCTGTCTCCTCTGATCCAGAGGCCCTGCTTTCAATGGTTGACTAAAGGAGAAACACGTTACCGAGTTAGCAGAATGGGAAGCAGGAGGAAGGGCCTTCTAGTATTCCAATGCACACACATGCATTTCCACACATTATTACTTATAACTAACAAGGTGAGTGTCAGTTTACATACAAAGACAAAGCATTATGTATTTGTTTGTTTATTTGTTTATACTTTTTAACTACGTAACTGAAGTGATGCATTCATGACCTGGGCCACAATAGCAAATGGTTGGGGTTTGGTGTAAGGGTTAAGGTGCTTACCTCACAGACATAAAATACTGGGTGTGGTTCTCATGCTTGGAAGAGAATTTAAATGGCTTACAAGGGCAGCTAGCCTAATACTTATCTATGGACCTACGAAAGGCAATAGCAAGTATGAAATATACCTGAGGAATAGAAAGAAAAAGCAATACTGACATTAAGGCATTTGACAAACCTATGATAAGGTATCTGCTGGCTAGACAGCTACTATAAAGCAAAAAGGAAAGAGTTCATGAATGAAAATAAAGTGAAGATTCTTCAACAGGCTACTATACAATAACATAGGTTCATAGGTTCATAGGTTGGTACTAGGCTATCGGTCCTAGGGCCTATACAAGCCTAGCCATAACAATTCCCTGGCTATTTCTTCCCACACTATTTACTTCCCTGGACACCTGTCTAGCAGGGCGACTGACATGATCCCCGAGGTGAATTTCCTTTCTCCCATCCAATCATCAAGGTTCCTTTTGAAGAGGGCCAAAGAGGCGCTCTGCTTGACATGTATGGACAGTCTATTCCAGAGTCTGGAGAGTCTCTGGGTCAGGAACCTATCCCTCCAGCATGTTTTGTTCATTGTGGTGACAAGGTTTAGATCCCTGGAGCATGTGGCTCTGAGGGATTGGGATTTCTTTAAGTGTAGCATGTCCAACAGCTCTGGGTTTGACATGGCCTTGTATGTTAAGCAGAGATCGCCTCTGAGTAGACGATATGCGACAGCGTATAACTGGAGTTTTTTAAGGCGGTCAGTGTAGGGCATCTGCTTTAGGCCTGTGATTCTTTTAGTGAGGTATTTCTGTGGCCTTTCCAGTTGTTGCAGATGTCTTGAGAGGTACATAACAAACAGGGCGTTGTATTCTACAATGGGTCTAATGAGGAATGAGTACAGTGGGACAATGACCTCCTTTTTTCTGGATGAAAAGCCCTTAGTGATGAGGTGTGCCACATAGAAGGATTTCCTAACTGTTGTGGTGATGTGGTTATCGAAGGTGAGACCACTGTCCACCTGTGTCCCTAAGTCTCTTATCACACTTTCAGTGTTCAGTGTACTGCCACCTATATGTTAATTCACGGGTACATGTTTTTTCCCAAAGGTGATAACTATACATTTCTTGGCATTGAGCTTGAGCCCATGGCTCTGGCACCAAGCATCTGTTTCTGTAAGGCCCTTTTGTAGAGTATCCACATCATTTGGGAATTCAATAATGGCTCCCAGTTTGCAGTCATCTGTGAACTTTGTTAGCCAGAGTCCCTTAGTGTTGGCCTGTACTTCAGAGAAGTATATGGCAAACAAGAGCAGTCCCAGGACTGAACCCTGAGGTATTCCACTTGTCACTTATCTGGAGCAGGATTTGGAGTTGGCTACTTTTACAGTGTGGGTTCTATCAGTAAGCCAGTTAGCAACCCATTGGGTGACGTAGGGATTAATGCCCAGCTTACTAAGTTTATCTATGATTCCAGAGTGGTTATGGTGTCAAAGGCCTTGGCAAGGTCTAGACATGTGGGTAATGTTCAGTAGTTATGTTCAACATAGAATATACACTCCCACAGACATATACAATTATAAACATGTTTTAAAACGTTTAAAAGTTTTGCATATAAATGTTTAGATATTAAACAATGGGCATCTGGCAGTTGGTGCAGAAAGTTAAGGTTATGAGCCTCTGTTCCTGTGGTACAGGGTTTGATTCTCTCAGTCCTCATTTCTTACTGTGTGGTCTTGCAGGAGTCACTTAACCAGACAGTGCTTAGGGACAACTGGGAAATGTGGGCAAGGCTCTATAATTATGCTAAGTAACTGTCTATGATTAGTTTGATCTGTTCATTTTATTCAACAAAAAGCTTATTGGAAGGTTTTAAAACAGATAAAATGACTAAATAGAAATATAAAAATCTTCTTGGATGGCAGGGTACAATTTTTATACTGGTTGTCAACATAAAACTATAGAGTATATATAAGATGAACTCTTGTTAAATACAAATAAAGGTTAGTTAAATATTCAAGGGGCTGGTACTTTCATAAAGGAAGAAACAGTTATTGAAGGAGAACTGTATTTAATTAAACCACCAGAACTATGAGAATGCCTATGTAAAATGTTCTGCAAAAATAAGCTTGGTAACACAATATTATCAGATATGTATACATTATTATTAGAGTATAAGGATGAAAGGAATGGGAATTTCTGGTGACTTACCCAGGAATTCAGAAACATCCTGTGCAATGAGCCCTGACTCTAATTAACAATGTTTATTATGCCTATGCAATGAGCCCTGAGTCTAATTAACAATGTTTATTATGCCTGTTCAATGAGCCCTGAGTCTAATTAACAATGTTTATTATGCCTGTGCAATGAGCCCTGAGTCTAATTAACAATGTTTGTTATGCCTGTGCAATGAGCCCTGAGTCTAATTAACACTGTTTATTATGCCTGTGCAATGAGCCCTGAGTCTAATTAACAATGTGTATTATGCCTGTGCAATGAGCCCTGAGTCTAACTAACAATGTTTATTATGCCTGTGCAATGAGCCCTGAGTCTAATTAACAATGTTTATTATGCCTGTGCAATGAGCCCTGAGTCTAATTAACAATGTGTATTATGTCTGTGCAATGAGCCCTGAGTCTAACTAACAATGTTTATTATGCCTGTGCAATGAGCCCTGAGTCTAATTAACAATGTTTATTATGCCTGTGCAATGAGCCCTGAGTCTAATTAACAATGTGTATTATGTCTGTGCAATGAGCCCTGAGTCTAACTAACAATGTTTATTATGCCTGTGCAATGAGCCCTGAGTCTAATTAACAATGTTTATTATGCCTGTGCAATGAGCCCTGAGTCTAATTAACAATGTTTATTATGCCTGTGCAATGAGCCCTGAGTCTAATTAACAATGTTTATTATGCATGTGCAATGAGCCCTGAGCCTAATTAGCAATGTTTATTATGCTGTGCAATGAGCCCTGAGTCTAATTAACAATGTTTATTATGCCTGTGCAGTGAGCCCTGAGTCTAATTAACAGTGTTTATTATGCCTGTTCAATGAGCCCTGAGTCTAATTAACAATGTTTATTATGCCTGTGCAATGAGCCCTGAGTCTAATTAACAATGTTTAGTATGCCTGTGCAATGGGCCCTGAGTCTAATTAATAATGTTTATTATGCCTGTGCAATGAGCCCTGTGTCTAATTAACAATGTTTATTATGCCTGTGCAATGAGCCCTGAGTCTAATTAACAATGTTTATTATGCCTGTGCAATGAGCCCTAAGTCTAATTAACAATGTTTATTATGCTGTGCAATGAGCCCTGAGTCTAATTAACAATGTTTATTATGCCTGTGCAGTGAGCCCTGAGTCTAATTAACAATGTTTATTATGTCTGTGCAATGAGCCCTAAGTCTAATTAACAATGTGTATTATGCCTGTGCAATGAGCCCTGAGTCTAATTAACAATGTTTATTATGCCTGTGCAATGAGCCCTGAGTCTAACTAACAATGTTTATTATGCCTGTGCAATGAGCCCTGAGTCTAATTAACAATGTTTATTATGCCTGTGCAATGAGCCCTGAGTCTAATTAACAATGTTTATTATGCCTGTGCAATGAGCCCTGAGTCTAACTAACAATGTTTATTATGCCTGTGCAATGAGCCCTGAGTCTAATTAACAATGTTTATTATGCCTGTGCAGTGAGCCCTGAGTCTAATTAACAATGTGTATTATGTCTGTGCAATGAGCCCTGAGTCTAACTAACAATGTTTATTATGCCTGTGCAATGAGCCCTGAGTCTAATTAACAATGTTTATTATGCTTGTTCAATGAGCCCTGAGTCTAATTAACAATGTTTATTATGCCTGTGCAATGAGCCCTGAGTCTAATTAACAATGTTTATTATGACTGTGCAATGAGCCCTGAGTCTAATTAACAATGTTTATTATGCCTGTGCAATGAGCTCTGAGTCTAACTAACATTGTTTACTATGCCTGTGCAATGAGCCCTGAGTCTAATTAACAATGTTTATTATGTCTGTGCAATGAGCCCTAAGTCTAATTAACAATGTTTATTATGTCTGTGCAATGAGTCCTAAGTCTAATTAACAATGTTTATTATGCCTGTGCAATGAGCCCTGAGTCTAATTAACAATGTTTATTATGCTTGTGCAATGAGCCCTGAGTGTAATTAACAATGTTTATTATGCTTGTTCAATGAGCCCTGAGTCTAATTAACAATGTTTATTATGCCTGTGCAATGAGCCCTGAGTCTAATTAACAATGTTTATTATGACTGTGCAATGAGCCCTGAGTCTAATTAACAATGTTTATTATGCCTGTGCAATGAGCTCTGAGTCTAACTAACATTGTTTACTATGCCTGTGCAATGAGCCCTGAGTCTAATTAACAATGTTTATTATGTCTGTGCAATGAGCCCTAAGTCTAATTAACAATGTTTATTATGTCTGTGCAATGAGTCCTAAGTCTAATTAACAATGTTTATTATGCCTGTGCAATGAGCCCTGAGTCTAATTAACAATGTTTATTATGCCTGTGCAATGAGCTCTGAGTCTAATTAACAATGTTTACTATGCCTGTGCAATGAGCCCTGAGTCTAATTAACAATGTTTATTATGCTGTGCAATGAGCCCTGAGTCTAATTAACAATGTTTATTATGCCTGTGCAGTGAGCCCTGAGTCTAATTAACAATGTGTATTATGCCTGTGCAATGAGCCCTGAGTCTAATTAACAATGTTTATTATGCCTGTGCAATGAGCCCTGAGTCTAATTAACAATGTTTATTATGCCTGTGCAATGAGCCCTGAGTCTAATTAACAATGTTTATTATGCTTGTTCAATGAGCCCTGAGTCTAATTAACAATGTTTATTATGCCTGTGCAGTGAGCCCTGAGTCTAATTAACAATGTTTATTATGCCTGTGCAATGAGCCCTGAGTCTAATTAACAATGTTTATTATGCCTATGCAATGAGCCCTGAGTCTAATTAACAATGTTTATTATGCCTGTGCAATGAGCTCTGAGTCTAATTAACAATGTTTATTATGCCTGTGCAGTGAGCCCTGAGTCTAATTAACAATGTTTATTATGCTTGTTCAATGAGCCCTGAGTCTAATTAACAATGTTTATTATGCCTGTGCAGTGAGCCCTGAGTCTAATTAACAATGTGTATTATGCCTGTGCAATGAGCCCTGAGTCTAATTAACAATGTTTATTATGCCTGTGCAGTGAGCCCTGAGTCTAATTAACAATGTTTATTATGCTTGTTCAATGAGCCCTGAGTCTAATTAACAATGTTTATTATGCCTGTGCAGTGAGCCCTGAGTCTAATTAACAATGTTTATTATGCCTGTGCAATGAGCCCTGAGTCTAATTAACAATGTTTATTATGCCTATGCAATGAGCCCTGAGTCTAATTAACAATGTTTATTATGCCTGTGCAATGAGCTCTGAGTCTAATTAACAATGTTTATTATGCCTGTGCAGTGAGCCCTGAGTCTAATTAACAATGTTTATTATGCTTGTTCAATGAGCCCTGAGTCTAATTAACAATGTTTATTATGCCTGTGCAGTGAGCCCTGAGTCTAATTAACAATGTTTATTATGCCTGTGCAATGAGCCCTGAGTCTAATTAACAATGTTTATTATGCCTATGCAATGAGCCCTGAGTCTAATTAACAATGTTTATTATGCATGTGCAATGAGCCCTGAGTCTAATTAACAATGTTTATTATGCCTATGCAATGAGCCCTGAGTCTAATTAACAATGTTTATTATGCATGTGCAATGAGCCCTGAGTATAATTAACAATGTTTATTATGCCTGTGCAATGAGCCCTGAGTCTAATTAACAATGTTTATTATGCATGTGCAATGAGCCCTGAGTCTAATTAGCAATGTTTATTATGCCTGTGCAGTGAGCCCTGAGTCTAATTAACAGTGTTTATTATGCCTGTTCAATGAGCCCTGAGTCTAATTAACAATGTTTATTATGCCTGTGCAATGAGCCCTGAGTCTAATTAACAATGTTTATTATGCCTGTGCAATGAGCCGTGAGTATAATTAACAATGTTTAATATGCCTGTGCAATGAGACTTGAGTCTAATTAACAATGTGTATTATGCCTGTGCAATGAGCCCTGAGTCTAATTGACAATGTTTATTATGCCTGTGCAATGAGCCCTGAGTCTAATTAACAATGTGTATTATGCCTGTGAAATGAGCCCTGAGTCTAATTAACAATGTTTATTATGCCTGTGCAATGAGCTCTGAGTCTAATTAACAATGTTTATTATGCCTTTGCAATGAGCCCTAAGTCTAATTAACAATGTTTATTATGCTGTGCAATGAGCCCTGAGTCTAATTAACAATGTTTATTATGCCTGTGCAATGAGCCGTGAGTCTAATTAACAATGTTTATTATGTCTGTGCAATGAGCCCTAAGTCTAATTAACAATGTTTATTATGCCTGTGCAATGAGCCCTGAGTCTAATTAACAATGTTTATTATGACTGTGCAATGAGCCCTGAGTCTAATTAACAATGTTTATTATGCCTGTGCAATGAGCTCTGAGTCTAACTAACATTGTTTACTATGCCTGTGCAATGAGCCCTGAGTCTAATTAACAATGTTTATTATGTCTGTGCAATGAGCCCTAAGTCTAATTAACAATGTTTATTATGTCTGTGCAATGAGTCCTAAGTCTAATTAACAATGTTTATTATGCCTGTGCAATGAGCCCTGAGTCTAATTAACAATGTTTATTATGCCTGTGCAATGAGCTCTGAGTCTAATTAACAATGTTTATTATGCCTGTGCAATGAGCCCTGAGTCTAATTAACAATGTTTATTATGCCTGTGCAATGAGCCCTGAGTCTAATTAACAATGTTTATTATGCCTGTGCAATGAGCCCTGAGTCTAATTAACAATGTTTATTATGCCTGTGCAATGAGCCCTGAGTCTAACTAACAATGTTTATTATGCCTGTGCAATGAGCCCTGAGTCTAATTAACAATGTTTATTATGCCTGTGCAATGAGCCCTGAGTCTAATTAACAATGTTTATTATGCCTGTGCAATGAGCCCTGAGTCTAATTAACAATGTTTATTATGCCTGTGCAATGAGCCCTGAGTCTAATTAACAATGTTTATTATGCTGTGCAATGAGCCCTGAGTCTAATTAACAATGTTTATTATGCCTGTGCAGTGAGCCCTGAGTCTAATTAACAGTGTTTATTATGCCTGTTCAATGAGCCCTGAGTCTAATTAACAATGGTTATTATGCCTGTGCAATGAGCCCTGAGTCTAATTAACAATGTTTAGTATGCCTGTGCAACGGGCCCTGAGTCTAATTAATAATGTTTATTATGCCTGTGCAATGAGCCCTGTGTCTAATTAACAGTGTTTATTATGCTTGTGCAATGAGCCCTGAGTGTAATTAACAATGTTTATTATGCTTGTTCAATGAGCCCTGAGTCTAATTAACAATGTTTATTATGCCTGTGCAATGAGCCCTGAGTCTAATTAACAATGTTTATTATGCCTGTGCAATGAGCCCTGAGTCTAATTAACAATGTTTAGTATGCCTGTGCAATGGGCCCTGAGTCTAATTAATAATGTTTACTATGCCTGTGCAATGAGCCCTGAGTCTAATTAACAATGTTTATTACGCCTGTGCAATGAGCCCTAAGTCTAATTAACAATGTTTATTATGCCTGTGCAATGAGCCCTGAGTCTAATTAACACTGTTTGTTATGCCTGTGCAATGAGCCCTGAGTCTAATTAACACTGTTTATTATGCCTGTGCAATGAGCCCTGAGTCTAATTAACAATGTTTATTATGCCTGTGCAATGAGCCCTGAGTCTAATTAACAATGTTTATTATGCCTGTGCAATGAGCCCTGAGTCTAACTAACAATGTTTATTATGCCTGTGCAATGAGCCCTGAGACTAATTAACAATGTTTATTATGCCTGTGCAATGAGCCCTGAGTCTAATTAACAATGTTTATTATGCCTGTGCAATGAGCCCTGAGTCTAATTAACAATGTTTATTATGCATGTGCAATGAGCCCTGAGTCTAATTAGCAATGTTTATTATGCTGTGCAATGAGCCCTGAGTCTAATTAACAATGTTTATTATGCCTGTGCAGTGAGCCCTGAGTCTAATTAACAGTGTTTATTATGCCTGTTCAATGAGCCCTGAGTCTAATTAACAATGTTTATTATGCCTGTGCAATGAGCCCTGAGTCTAATTAACAATGTTTAGTATGCCTGTGCAATGGGCCCTGAGTCTAATTAATAATGTTTATTATGCCTGTGCAATGAGCCCTGTGTCTAATTAACAATGTTTATTATGCCTGTGCAATGAGCCCTGAGTCTAATTAACAATGTTTATTATGCTTGTTCAATGAGCCCTGAGTCTAATTAACAATGTTTATTATGCCTGTGCAATGAGCCCTGAGTCTAATTAACAATGTTTATTATGCCTGTGCAATGAGCCCTGAGTCTAATTAACAATGTTTAGTATGCCTGTGCAATGGGCCCTGAGTCTAATTAATAATGTTTATTATGCCTGTGCAATGAGCCCTGAGTCTAATTAACAATGTTAATTACGCCTGTGCAATGAGCCCTAAGTCTAATTAACAATGTTTATTATGCCTGTGCAATGAGCCCTGAGTCTAATTAACACTGTTTGTTATGCCTGTGCAATGAGCCCTGAGTCTAATTAACACTGTTTATTATGCCTGTGCAATGAGCCCTGAGTCTAATTAACAATGTTTATTATGCCTGTGCAATGAGCCCTATGTCTAATTAACAATGTTTATTATGCCTGTGCAATGAGCCCTGAGTCTATTTAACAATGTTTATTACGACTGTGCAATGAGCCCTGAGTCTAATTAACAATGTTTATTATGCCTGTGCAATGAACCCTGAGTCTAATTAACACTGTTTGTTATGCCTGTGCAATGAGCCCTGAGTCTAATTAACAATGTTTATTATGGCTATGCAATGAGCCCTGAGTCTAATTAACAATGTTTATTATGCCTGTGCAATGAGCCCTGAGTCTAATTAACAGTGTTTATTATGGCTATGCAATGAGCCCTGTGTCTAATTAACAATGTTTATTATGGCTATGCAATGAGCCCTGAGTCTAATTTTAACAATGCATGTAGCCAAACGAGAATGTGTAATGAGCAGCTTCTCAACATGGCCACAGTCAGGACCTGTGGGAAGATTATGTAGGACCATGTTGTGGCCTCAGTGAAGTAGGAACAGATATAGTAAACATCTAGTGAGCATGAGCCTTGATGGTAGTCAGTGCTAAAACACACGTACAGTTGATAATGCTTGTGTGCTCATCTATTTCTGTATGCCAAGGACATGTATATGCAGAAGGATTGCTGTAGTAGATGGTAAGGGATGTATGACTAAAGTAGGAGGGTAGAGGAGTTGGTAGGGCTACAGAAGCAAAAATATAATGTACAAAAGACTGCAAAGGAGGTGGTGACACAATCTTTTGTACAGGTCACAGGTGAGCTATATGTAGGAGTTGTGACAACTGTCAAGGTCACCTAGACACACACTGTAGATGATACTCTGTGCACTGCACATAATCTCACACATTGTAGATGATACTCTGTGCACTGCACATCATCTCACACATTGTAGATGATACTCTCTGCACTGCACATCATTTCACACATTGTAGATGATACTCTGTGCACTTCACATAATCTCACACATTGTAGATGATACTCTGTGCACGGCAGATCATCTCACACATTGTAGATGATACTCTGTGCACTGCACATCATCTCACACATTGTAGATGATACCCTGTGCACTGCACATAATCTCACACATTGTAGATGATACTCTGTGCACTGCACATCATCTCACACATTGTAGATGATACACTGTGCATTGCACATAATTTCACATATTGTAGATGATACTCTGTGCACTGCCCATCCTCTCACACATTGTAGATGATACTCTGTGCATTGCAGATCATCTGGCAGTGGATGAAGTGACCCCCCTTTGGAGTTCACATGCCCCTTTCCCATTTCACTGGGGGGCTTTATTTCAATGTGGGTACAGTCTGTGGCTCCCAGTACCACAAGAAAATGGGCTACATCATTGAATCACCACATGGTCCTGGCTCTTTCTCTGGTATACAGGGGAACCACATATGCTCTCCCACATGCTGAACCATGGCAACCAGAAAATGAATGAGTATTCCTGAGGCAAGTGCTTGAGACACCCCCACTGTGTCCCCAGTAGGTTGTTGAAAGGTTCCTGGAGATACTATACATAAAGACACACACAGCTGGGATGGGAAATCCATGACTCTCACAGGGCTACAGATGAGGCTGAGACATTTCTTCATTTTTTTGGATAGGGTCCCTATCAACATTGTACCAGTCCACAATGACAGAGTCATGAAAGCCATAAAATGAGAAAGACAGGTGACCCTGTGCTTCCAGGGGCAACATTGTGCACCATCATGCATGGTATCTTGCAGATACAAATTTATAAGAGCTGCAGCAAATCCTGACATTACTCTGAGTCTTAATCAATCTAAACATGAGCATTTGACCAAATTCAAATGCATTTTGGGTGCAGTTCTGTTGTTTAAACACCTCTGAATTGCATAGCCATCTTCTTTTGTCTCATCATAAATAGCACCTCGTTATATACTCAGTATCATATGAAACAATTGACTATGATATTTGGCCTAGCCGCATCTTGCAGCTTGGTTTCCTGAACTGCACACAACCTGTGCATGGCCACTCGTGCAAATTTACTTACCACAGTACGGCAAAGTTTTATGAATCTGGCCCTAATTTTTCAAAATGATCAAGACACATTCTCAGAAACTGTTAAAACCTGACTCTTTAATTGGCACAGCTACTTCTCCCTTTCACAGAATATATGCCTGGAAGGTTATACATGGAGTATATACATAAGGATTTAATAAAATGATTTGGTGTTGGGTACTGTTGCCATTAATTATTGTATAAATGTTATTTATTTTGTATTATTTTATGTTTTTTTTGTGGTTTAGTATATTTCATTTGATTGTATAACTCTTCATCAATTTTGGATAAATATTCAAAATTTTGATCAAATAATCTGGGCTGACACTTTTTCCTTGACTAGAAATATGATATTATATGTATCTGGGTTCTATATTATTGTTTCAGTGAACACTTAAAATAGCGAACGCTGTTTAATCGACCCAATAAAGTCAAAATCCCTAAATCCTGAACACATGGACAGTGATTTTTTTGGTACATGACAAAGAAGCAGAGTTATTTAAGTTAAGCTTTACTAATAAAGCCACTTGACTTTAAGTACTGTCCTAAGATTTCAGCACTACTAGAGAAACTAATAAAGTATTATATAATCATCGCTCCTTCTCTCTCTCCCATACTTTTTTTCTGACATACATAATTTTATTCTGATGGTTCAGATAATAAGTCTGTGTAGGAAGATTGCTTCATTAGTAACTTAAATACAGACACCAATTGTATATATATTAAGCCAAATTACAAAAGAAGGTTGTGCATCGTACTTTGCACCAAAGGAAGAGTTCAGGGAACTGATGGTGAATATAATTCCAAAAACAGCTGAAAGTCAAGCCTGTATACTAATGAGTATAGCATTTGCTAATTGCAGATTCTGTGCACTTGTGCCTGATTCCAAAACACAACATGTGTGACTGCTGAGAATAACATGAAACAAAGCAATACATGGATACTTTGTGGCAAGCATTCCATGAAGTCCCCAGTTGCTTGATCAGGCATTTAAAACATTTCTTGCAATATTGCAAACTTTTGCTGGAAACTCCACAAAAATAGCTGCAATAATGACTTATGCTGACTCTATGCTACTGGAGGATGGAATTTTACAGGGAATTTTTGATTACAATCTAAAAATGCATCCTAATATCTGCAGGCAACTAGCTTAGTGGTGAGACAGGCTGCAGTTAAACTAGAGCTATGATTAAGAAATAATAGCTATCTAGATAGATAGATAGATAAATAGATAGATAGATAGATAGATAAATAGAGAGCAGGCACTGTGTCATACCTGCACACCCTACACATCTTCATGCAGACTGCAGAGCAACCCAGTCTCACCAGAAACAAAGATGTGTCTGATCCTTCGTATACTGGCCTTTGAGACATTCTAGCAGCTCATAGCTGATGCAGTAAGGCTGTCACAGGCAGCTGATATTCACATATTAAAACAGTTCCTGGCAGTCATATGCAGCAAAGTAGATTTGTGCCAACATCAAGGAAATGGCATGTTGCCAATGAATGCTTCTATTCCACAGCTAGCTTTTCGTGAGTCCTTGCTGGAATTGATTGCACACACATACCAATCAAGGCCACGTCTGGAGATAATGAAGAAAGGTACTTTAACAGAAAGCAGTGGCCATGCCTCAATTATCAGGCAGTGTGCACAGGAGATGGTCTCATTATTAGACCGACAGCAACACACCCCAGTAGTGTGCATGATACAGTGACAGAGTGCTGTATGGCCATTGCTCTAAGAAGGTGAGATCCTTGAGGGGCTACTGCTGTGTATGTATACCGGTATATAACAGATGGGTTCTATGCTCCCATGCTGTGTCTAATGTAACTTTGCTAATGCTTTGTCCATTTATACCAACAGGTGACTGTGGTTATCCAGTGCAGCCCTAGCTCATGACAACATTCAGAGGCCATTCATACCTGTTATGTATGCATTCAACAGAGAGAAAAACAAAGAAACACAAAATACCATGGATACATTCAGGGAGATTACACAAATGGACAATGTGTGGTATGTTACACAACATAATTATATGCAAGTACAGTGGCTTGTCAGTCCTAGGTGTAGGCAATCTACCCCAATAATCCTATATGTCTGAAGCCGATCAATCACAGGCTTCACAAGATGAGCAATTGGAAACAAGGGAAAGAACATCCAGGTGTGGGCAACAAAGCCTGAGGTCACTGATGGTGGCTCAGACAACATGGCAAGGTCTTGCTGAGAACTTCAAGACGTGACAAACCAGATGCACACATGTGAACAGATAAACAGGTGATGTGTACCCATTGATAATTGCATATCAACACCACATCTGATAGCCACAGTAATCTATCTGTGACTTGTACATGAGAAATATCATACATTACATACAAGTATCTAAATTGTTTCTTGTTGCAATAGACACATGCTATATGGTAACAACTACACAAAATTTACCAGAATGCCTGCGGGGAAGTATACAATTGTTAGAGAGGGAAGAATGTAGTACAGGCAAGCAACTACTCTGGACATGTATGTATATGTCCCACATGTGGTACGTCAGTGTAACACCAAAGGTTAAGATATTCACTACATGTGTGAAGTCTAGTGTGTGTGTGTGTGTGTATGTAGGAGGTCAGCTGTTGGTGTGTGGGTAGGGAGGAGTAGCAGACCACAATGCAGATAAATGTGCAGAACTTATGTGTCATTGAAAGACATATCACAACCTGTAATGTTGTTTGCTATTGCTGCACCTTTGTATCTCTATTTATCATGTACATGATGTGGAACTTTTCTCCCCAGGCATCTGTTGCAAAAGGACCTGCATCTAGTTGGAATTTCCCAGTAAACAACTGTAAATAAAATATCACACATGCCACATCACGAGCATGCTGTGTCTACATTTATGCCACAATGCATGTTGTGCACAGTGCCAAGGCAAAATCTGAAACATGCAGACATCATGCTAGGCATGTGCCATGCAAGATATAGCTGGACAAGGGATGCGCACAACATCCCATCCAGAAAAACTGACTGTCACTAACACACCTGAACAAAATCTGATGGCAAATTTGTGGATATAATTGAAGAGCTGAAAAACAAGACAAAGTCATACTGTGAGGAAAAACACAGAACATAAGATTTGTAGGGTCCTATGTGTGCATAGACATGTACAGAATCACTTATGGATCCTGTATTCCTGTTTAGTCAACGATAAATGGGGCTGTGAATTGCAGAACTGTGTGCATGTCAAACTGTGGAATGTGAGTGACGTGATGATGTGTAGTTTACTCGTTGGGAATACCTATAGAAGAACATGCTGTGGGAAAACACAGATTTGATGTTCCATATATACGTATACAACCAGTATTGTCAAACAACAGGGACATGATTATCATTAATGACCCACATAATAGCCAATGACAATGAGCGCATGCAATGTGTACAGAAATGTATTTGTAATAATGTCAAACATAGTTATTAGAACCATTGATAATGTTGTGACTTGCTTTAGCAATTCCCATAATGCTGAGGCTGAATGGTTGAAAAAACAGACTTATATATACTAAGTCTGAGACGGTCATTTCTTGGTATGCTCCCTTTTCTCTGAGGTATGCTGATATTGTAGTTAGTCACTTAACCAAACATTGTTCCTGGGTCACCCCTGTAAACAGACTGTGTCCAGTGGGCCTACCTGGTTAACAAATAGGATTATTATAAATAAGTTTGGGGTGTGAGGAGATTGCCCCACTACAAAAAGCACATTTAAAAGAGAAAGGAGAAGAGAGATGTTTGATTGTTACTCTTCTTCTGCAGTTTCTTTCTGCATGTCGACACTATGTATTACGAGTGATGACATTTCAATATGGAGCCCACAATTATTTGTGCCTTACGCTGCTATGACACCTTATCATGAGATGTCAAACCTCTAAACAGATGTAGGTAACATTTATAACACATGGGCATTGTTGACTAAAACAATGCAAAAGTCATATTCCCGTGCCATCACACATGTCAACGGCCACTATCACGCAGAGTGTGCAGTGTTCAGTATAGCGGTCATCAGGTTTAGGGTGACAAAACAAAACACATATTGGGATACCTGCCAAGTTAACACTAACATAGATGAGGTTGCTCATGCAGATAGCTCAAACCTCAGTCTTCTCTGCCCCTGTGAAGTGAGGAAACCTGTGCCCCACAGTGTTGTACCACAGATATGGAGGTGGCATACTGTGTAGGGTGAAACACATTGGGGGTCTATGCTGTGGAATTTGGACTGGCATGTGACATGACATGCCAGTTGAGGTCTTAACATGGTAACCTCACAATAGCTGTATGTTTACATTGCACAGGCACTATGGATAAAGAAGTCTCATGGGTAGAATGTGCAAGACAAGGCCTACTTCTGTCACATGTTGGTACACTGATCATATGGAGCAGACCATGTATGGCTGGGGTACTATCCTGGTGCTGCAGAAGCACACTGGAAACAAGTTGCTTTATTGATGCATAAGTGATGCCATACCCTCATCATGCAAGCACTCCTGATTTTTGTATAGCACATGGATCTGGTGTGCCAGATGATCAGTTGCACAAGCAAGTAAAATGACGTGAAGGTGCTGTGACTAATCATGTGTCTGTAATAGGAAGCCGACATCTTCAGACACACATCCACACATCACCACCTGGCCATGTGCTATCCTAGGGATGTCAGTTGTCCATTATGGAACAGTCTCACCACTGTTACACTCAAACAGGGAATGTATAAGATATGATTATTAATTACTGATTAATTACATTACAGAGACCATGAAACAGAGACAAAACACTTTGCAGTTAAGCCATGATAAAGGACAAATTATTATTTCAGGGATAAAAATTCAAAGGGGGTTATTCCAGGGTGACTCTTTGTCACAGCAGCTGCTCTTTTGTCTTGCCCTTAAACCATTAGTCTACTTAACAGACTAGGTCATGGCTACAATTTGGCTCCCAAAAAACAACTAAGTGTAAAGACTTATCTTCTTTTTTGTGGATGGTTTAAAAGTGTATAGTTCATCAGATGAGGAACTGAAAGCACAACTGCAAGTGGTCAAAACTGTTTTTCAGATGATATAAAAATGTAATTTGGTCTTGATAAATGTGCAAAAGCAACTTCCTACGATCCTGAAAGCAACCTTCAAAGCAGGAAAGCTGCATAAGCAAGAAAACATCAGTCTGGGACACGAATGTGATATAAAAGAACCGGAGCAAGAGAGAGTGTATAAATATTTGGGAATTTATGAAGTATCAACAATAAAACATGAACAAATGTGAATAAAACTTACTAAGGAATATTTCAGAGGACTAAAATTAATACTGAAAACAGTTCTGTCATCTAGGAACAAAGTCCAAGCTATAAACCAACTTGCTCTTCCTGCCCTAACACAGTTTTTGGGGAATTGACTGACACCAAAAGATGTTGGATTGCTTGGCCAAGAAAACAAGGATGCTTTATGCCTATCAAATGATTCATAAAAATCAGTGCATACCAAGACTAAATATTCCCCATTCTGAAGGAGGTATGGGCCTCCTCAAAATTCATTACATGCATAGATCTGCAATCATAGGACTGCATATATATCTTCTGACCTCACAACAACAAAATGTAGTCAACGTTTTAAAACATAAGGAGAATAAGTCTATGAAGACTTCCCTGCTTAGTTTAGCAGAAAAATATCAGTGTCAAGTGGGAATGGAAATCAGGCCAGAAGAAGATAAAAATCAGGCAGCAACTGAATGTGCCAAAAAAACAAAAGAAAGAATATAAGGTGAAGGATCAGATGAGAAGGCAAGAAATGTGGAAAATCATAAATATAGTTGCAAGAATAGAAAACTCTTGAAACAACTTCATGTTGATCAGGATCAAATGCAGGAATGGTTAAGGAGAGGTGAATTTAAACCAAAAGACAAAAGGTTAATATTATTGGTCCAAGATAGTGTACTACGTACATGTTGGTTTACAAAGTTCACTGAACATGTGGGTAGAAACAGACAAATGTAGGTTTTTCAAAGCAGACTTGGAAACAGTTGCACATCTTGTTGCTGGTTGTGATATACTAATGGCAAAAGGACTGTACAGTGAAAGGCATAATAATGTGGCAAGACTGTTGAAATGGGGATTATGCAAACATTATAATACTGAATAGCTGAAAAACTTTGGAAACATGAGCTACAAAGCATCATAGAAAATGATGAAGTTTCTATCACATGGGATTACCCATTACCAGCAGTTAAAATAGATGTGAGAAAAACAGATATAGTGGTCCATGAAAAGAAGACAAAAGTAACAGTGATTACTGAAACTTATACACCCAGTGACTACAGTGTCTTATGTACAGAGAAAAGCACAAAGTCATAAAATAATAGGATTTGCAGGCAGAAATGAGGGCAGTATATTAATGTATCTATAATTAGTACATCTCCAACAGGGAGATTCATACAGAGAAGATATGCTGCACAAAAAGTGGGACAAATGCAAGAATTAATTATAAATAAGAGAGGAAGGAAAACCATAGGTGGATTGGTGAATTACAAGCTCACAGACTCCTGGGGCTAAACATGAACTATCCATTAAAACCAGCTATAAAAGCACAAAGATTAAGATGACATGATTGGCATATAGAGGAGGGTGTTGATCTTGTTCTTCGAGTTGACTGGTTGTTCATAGGTTCATAGGTAGGTACTAGGCTATCGGCCCAAGGGCCTATGTAAGCCTAGCCAACAAGGTGCCCTGGCTTACGCCACCCAAGAAAGTTATTTTCCTGTGCCACTGTCAAGCAGAGACACAGAAGTGATCCCTGGGGTGTATTTCCTATTTTCCATCCACTCATCAAGAGTTTTCTTGAAGAGTGCTAATGAAGAACTTCGCTTGACATAGATGGGTAGCCTGTTCCAGAGTAGGGGAAGTTTCTGGGACAGGAACCTATCCCTCCAGCAAGTCCTGTTTATTGTAGTGGCAAGGTTTAGGTCCCTAGAGCATGTAGCTTGGAGGGATTGGGTTTTCTTGATGTGTAGCATGTCCAACAGCTCTGGGTTTGACATAGCTTTATATGTTAGGCAGAGATCATCTTGGAGTAGGCGATATGCTACGGAGTAAAGCTGGAGTTTTTTGAGGCGGTCAGTGTAGGGCATTTGTTTGAGGCCAGCAATCCTCTTTGTGAGGTATTTCTGTGGCCTTTCCAGCTGTTGCAGATGTCTTGTGAGGTCCATTCCAAAAGGGGCATTGTACTCTATAATGGGTCTAATGAGTGTCAAGTAGAGGGGAACAATGACCTCTTTTTTCCTGGATGAGAACCCTTTTATGATGAGGTGTGCCATGTAGAAGGACTTCCCGACTATTGTGGTGATGTGACTATCAAAGGAGAGACTACTGTCCACCTGGGTCCTAAGGTCTCTTATCACACATTCGGTGTTAAGTAGATTGCTGCCTATGTGGTAGTTCATGGGTACAGAGTTTTTACCAAAGGGGATGACAATGCACTTTTCCTTAGATGTATCATACTATTTAAAGTGTTTGCCTGATTTTTTAAATGGATCTGAAAAAGGATCAGATTGATCCGAAAGTGCTCACCTGTTTTTTATTGTTTTATTAAAATCCTAGTTTATTCAAAGCATATTTTGTTGTTCTTGGATTTTTCCTACATTCACCCTGGCCATGTTGACCATGCTGGTCTTAATTTTCGTGTGTTTTTTTCACAACACAGTGCTTTAGTGGGAGCTGTTCTTTTTATTTGTTTTATTCCATATCGATTAGAGGCTCTACCATACATGATCGAGGTGGTAGTCAGAGATGTCATAGAACTGGAATATTGTTGGCATTCAACAAGAACTAGCAAGGAGAAGAACAAGCCGCACTTTTATGTTAATGGCACCACTGAATCTTCTTATCTGTAATACTTTGTTAAGAATAAAGACATTGGTAAGACTTTGCCAAAATATGATGTAAATCCATTGCTGCATTTGAGTTTTAATGAGGATGATATGAACGTTGTGGATGATGAGGTGAATCTACATTTTTTTCTTCACTGTAGTAAAGAACTTGAGAATCGGTTATATTAACTGAAAAGGCTGCAATGGCAACACCTCCACTTGGAGACGTGCCTTCATTATAAGATAGTCCCTAGAAGATTACGAATATTGGTTATGCCTACCCATGGCCACACCCATCCTGAACTGATGAAAAAGTGCAAATGTTAAATCTGGACTTAAGATTTAATTATGTGAAACTTTTAATAGAGTATTTCTGACCACGAGAAAGTGAGTTGATTAAGGAAATAGAAGACCTGCAGCGTGATATCAGTAGTCGATGTAATAATGCTACCTGCTTAAAAAGACTGAATGATATATATTTTAAGATCACACTATATAACACACTAGAACGGACCAAAATTAAAAAACTCTGAAGGGACTATATGGATTTTAAAAGTGAAAATGTTTTTACTTGGCCCCAGGAGGACATGACAGTAAGTCTGGGCATAAGGTCATATACCCTCCAGTATCTGATAAGAAACTGGATGGATTTATTCCAGGTTGTTCTGACAAGAATATTATTAGTTTTCAGTTAGAAACAAGTGCTATGGATTCAGATAATACAGGCTCTATTAAGTGGAATGAAGCCACAGGACATAATCCTTTAGGAGCAAGACCGAAAGTTCATCCTCCACACCTTCAGTATTTCCAGCACTGCCTTTGCAAACAAGGGACGTGTGGAAAAAGCCGGAAATGAGGTCTCTGAGCAGGGAGAGGAAAAGAAGAAGGATATTTACAGAGGAGAGACAAGTGCAACATTGAACAATGAGACAGTCTTCAACCTGTCTGACTCTGAACTGAATAAAAAACACTCAAGGATTTTGAGCAAGGGCTTGCATTTTGTTCCAACAAAATGGTCAGCCTTGAATGACATAATAATAATAATAATAATAATAATAATAATAATAATAATAATAATAATAATAATGTTTATGTATCAGTTCACGTTTTTTATTGTAAACTTCATATAAGGTGTACACTTAGTTAACTATGTGGATGGCAGGACAGTTTCAGCCTTTGTTGATGCAGTTCTGCATGACATTTTCCAAAACATTAGCATATTTGCAACAGCATGATAAAATGGTTTATGTATGATGCATATTATACTGTTTAAATATCTGTAATATATGTCTTATTTATTATATCTGAAATCTAGTATATAAGTTGTGGTTGGAACATATTAAAAAAGTATTTATTTTGCTAAAGTGTTAGGTTACTTTAAATCACTTTGTTTCCACTAATTACTTCATTGGAGGGAAAAAGGTTGCTAGAAGTGATTGGTTTAACAGTGTTTAAAATGTTTAGGCTTGTGATAGAATTTTATGTTTGATGAAGCATAGGAGTACTACGTGGAAGTGCTTACATGTTTTTTACTAAATAAAATTGTTTGGTTTTATGCCGTGCATGTCCTTTGCCTGCTTGAATTTGTTGCATTATATTCACACTAATATTGTGAAGGGGCAATTTTTAAGAACATCTAGACTTTACACCAGGGACCAAGAGTTTGATAATGCTATGCATACCATGAGGGAGCAGTTCATACAGAGAGGATATGCTCCACAAGAAGTGGGACAAATGCACGAATTAACAACAGATAAGAGAAGAGAGGAAGGAAAACCATATTTGTTAAGGGATGATTTGAAGGATGATACCATTAAGCGTAATGGAAAGAAGGGCAAAGTCAGAATGACCTTGGCATATGCGAACAATATGAAATATATTTGTGACGTTATAAGGAAAAATTGGAAGATGTTAACATCAGAGGAAGAGCTAAGAATTATAGTGGGGGATGTACCAAGGTTTGCTTTTAGGAACAATCAAAATTTAAAACGACTGCTGTGTAAAGATATGGTTAGTGGAGGGGGTATTTCTTCAAATCTTAAAGGGACTTATTCCTGTTAGAGATGTACTAATTGTAGATGACCTAATACCAATGATAGTCATACACATTCAGTAAATGGAAGGACCTATCACTTTGACTTTTATGCAGACTGCACCACATGTAATGTGGTCTGCTTGGCTATGTGTGACCTCTGCAGCATCTTTTATGTGGGGAAAACAACTAGACAGTTGAAGGAGAGGGTATCAAAGCATTTAAGTGATTTAAGACTAGCTGATAATAAGAATCCCTTAGTGAAACATGTTCAAGAGAATGCAGGACATAGTTTCCCACTTCAGAGTATTACAGATTATAAAAACTAGTTCTAGAGGAGGGGATGTGGACTATATTACTGAACTTAAAGAGATGTCATGGATTGGTGAATTACAAGCTCACAGACTCCTGTGGCTAAACAGAAACCATCCATTAAAACCAGCCGTGAGACCACAGAGATTAAGAAGGCATTTTGATTGGCTACAGCCATCTAAGACATGATTGGTATATAGAGGAGGGTGTTGGTCTTGTTCTTCAAGTTGATTGGTTGTATTATACTATTTAAAGTGGTTGCCTGATTTTTTAAATGGATCTGAAGAAGGATCAGGTTTGATCTGAAAGTGCTCATCTGTTTTTTGTTTTATTAAAATCCTAGTTTATTCAAAGCTTATTTTGTAACTCTTGGATTTATCCTGGATTCACCCTGGCCGAGTTGACTGTGTTGGTTTTAGTTGTTGTATGTTTTTTTTTTTTTACAACACAGTGCTTTAGTAGGAGTGCTTCTTTTCATCTGTTTTTTATCTGACTATATATATAAATATATCTATATATATATATATATATATATATATATATATATATATATATATATATATAAATATATATATATATATATATATATATATATATATAAATATATATATATATATATATTTATATATATATATATATATATATATATATATATATATATATATATATATATATATATATATATATATATATATATATATATATATATATATATATATATATATATATATATATATATAATATATATATATATATATATATATATATATGGTTCCCTATCAGAAGCCTGAAACACTATAAGCCTGAAAATCAAAATCCTGAAACCAAAAGCCTGAAACTTCAAAAGGACGCAAACCAAAAATCCTGAAACTCAAAATCCTGAAAACACAAAATGGACATACTGACGTCATTGTGGCTTTGCTATTGTTAGCCCTGTGGTTTTAGGTCATGCGTTGGGTTCAGGTAAGTGTGCGGTTTGTTTTATGTTAGGGTTAGGGGCGGTTTAAGTGAGTTAGGGTTAGGGCGCAGGTTAGGCATGTATGCAATAGTGGCAAATATTGGGGTTAGGCGCGGTTTAAGTGAGTTAGGGTTAGGGCGTGGGTCAGGTGAGTGTGCGATAGTGACGGACCTTAGGGTTAGGGATAGGGTCAGGGTCAGTTGGTAGATATTAGTGTCTTTATAGTGACATATTAGCATTATTTGTGTTTTCAGGATTTTGAGTTTCAGGATTTTAAGTTTTCGGGATTTTGAATTTTCAGGCTTTTGGTTTCAGGATTTTGATTTTCAGGCTTATAGTGTTTCAGGCTTCTGATAGGGAACCATATATATATATATATGTATATATATATATATATATATATATATATATATATATATTTATGTAAATATATATATATATGTGTGTGTGTTTTACTATCAAAATGTGGAATGGCACTTACACAAAACTGGGATGGTTGAATGCATCTTTTTCAGTTTCCGTAATGCTGTTCTGAAAATGTTTGAATGCAAATTAGCAAATGGTAGTGTACATTTGCTAATGTGCATTTGATGTTCTGATAACAGATTGCACTACAGTGGAGTTCAGGAAATGTATCCCTTTCCTCACTGTAGTGTGATCTTTGAGTTGGAATATATAATTTGCAGGGGGGGTGTGTGAGGGATGCAGGGGTCTTGCCCCCTGCAAAACTTTAAACATGTGCTGTAGAAATACAATTCATATGGTAGCTTCAGCACAACTTCTTGAGGGTCTGACTCCACCTCCTGACATTCTGAATTTGTTCGAATGCAGAAGTCGAGTTGAGGATTTTTGACATTCTGTAAATGTGACATTGCCAAATTTGGAATGTCAGTTTGATCAACTGAATAGATTTTTTTTTGACTTTCAGCATTTTGATAGTAAATATATCTATGTATATATTTATTATTTCTGTACATATGCATATATATATATATAAATATATATATATATATATATATATATATATATATATATATATATGGTTCCCTATCAGAAGCCTGAAACACTATAAGCCTGAAAATCAAAATCCTGAAACCAAAAGCCTGAAAATTCAAAATCCCGAAAACCCAAAATCCTGAAACTCAAAATCCTGAAAACACAAATAATGCTAATATGTCACTATAAGGACACTAATATCTACCAACTGACCCTGACCCTAACCCTAACCCTAAGGTCCGTCACTATCGCACACTCACCTGACCCGCGCCCTAACCCTAACTCACTTAAACCGCCCCTAACCCCAATATTTGTCACTATTGCATACATGCCTAACCTGCGCCCTAACCCTAACTCACTTAAACCGCCCCTAACCCTAACATAAAACCAACCGCACACTTACCTGAACCCAACGCATGACCTAATACCACAGGGCTAACAATAGCAAAGCCACAATGACGTCAGTATGTCCGTTTTGTGTTTTCAGAATTTTGAGTTTCAGGATTTTGGGTTTTCGGGATTTTGAATTTTCAGGCTTTTGGTTTCAGGATTTTGATTTTCAGGCTTATAGTGTTTCAGGCTTCTGATAGGGAACTATATATATATATATATATATATATATATATATAGATATATATATATATATATATATAGATATATATATATATATATATATATATATATATATATATATAGAGAGAGAGAGAGAGAAAGAGAAAGAAAGAGAAACACAAAGACAGTTTAGTGTCGCTGGACATGTACTAACATGCTTTCATGATAAAACAGGAATACCTGGATAAAATTCACATAGACCCTAAGATAACACACAAAGTCCACACAGAGAGTTATTGGAGGTTATAAATGAATCTCAGGACCTGGTGCACTGAAGGCAAAGTATTTATCACTAAACTACAGTAATCTCAGGTATGTATTAATTCTTCAAATGTATCCTGGTAACAGTTCTCAGCAGCTTCATGAACAAGACTACATCAGAATACAGATATTATGCAGAACAATCCACAGCCTGAGCTTGTATTGCTCAGGCTGTGGACTGTATTTCATTACTGAAACTAAGTGGAAATTCCTTAAGATTCCAAAAGCAGGATAAGTTATTTCTTACACTTTTTTCACTGAACTGCACTTCTGAAACACTTATAATTGTGCTATACAGTTGCTCTACTATATTTTGCACTGTTATAAAGCTTTTTTTTATTGTTTCACTGCATTTATGTACTGTTTTAACTGTATTTTTCATTGCTATATACTGTTTCATTACTCTAATTGCATGTTTACTGAATAACTTAACTGTAAACTGCTTTTTCATACTGAGAGTTGTATTTTCTGTTTGTAAGTGCTCTATCCGAGCTTTTCTGTGCATTTCTGAGGTTTCTGTGTTCTACAGCTAGGAACTGTAATAGTGTGCTTTACTATAATTGTCTGTTTACAGTTAAAAGCATTCTCTAGAGTCTGCTTGCTCCTTGATCTGTTTAAAACTTTCATTTAGTGGCTACAGCTAGGAAATACTTGGCGGCTTTGCAGTTGCCCGCCCATACTGTATATTTGATCTGTGACACTCCTCCCAGTCTAGTGTCATTAGTTCATTCAATCTAATAGAGAACATTTGTGAAGGCCAACCCACACAGATTCTTAACATTGAATTAACTTCTGTTCCAGCTTTCTCCAATTCCACTTTTACTGAAAAAAATTCTATGCTTGCCCCCCCCCCCCACTTTCCTGTGGCAGGTCTTGTCCAGATATGGATTTGCTGTGTCCAGGACTGTTTGTGAGCTCCTGAACACCCCCCCCCCCCCACTTAACTAGGGTTAAACTATTCCCGGCACCATGAAGTCTGCTCTTCAAATTTTCCCTTGCAACTAGCCAGCTTTGTAGTTTTAGCACTCAAATCTGTTTCTTTGAGCTCAGCACTTGTTCAGAACTCATTGTAAGCACTAAATAAGTTGCAAATTACTACAGCACTCAACTTCCCTCACTTGCCTAGAGGAAAACAGTTTTTAGTACTTAATAAATAAGCACCTATTCAGGCATGTCTAAAGGTCAGCCCCCAGTGTTTTCTCCTGTCTACCTGATGAATCTGGGCATCTTGGGACAATGCAGCAATTCCCTCATGTACACAGACATCCCTCTCCTCCTACCACCCAACACTACGACCTGTGAGAGATGCACTTATATAACCAAACTGGAAGCAAAGCTCTCTTCACCGAAGACTGGACTAGACAGTCAAGAAGAGAAGGTAAACACTTGCACCACACCACACTCATCACATAGTCCCTCAAAACCTGCACCACCAAAACACACACACAGAAGCACAAAACACACACCTACATTCGCGGAGGCTCTCAGTAAAAATCTGCCCAAACACCCAAGACCTCCAAAGCAGAAATGCAAGCAACCTCTACCCCCAACACAACCCAAATGATACATAGCCCACATATTCAGTGTGCCACTCAACTACAGCCCACAAGGCATAATGTACCCAACACTCTAGTCATAGATGACTCTATAGTCTGGCACACTGATGTTCCACTCACCAGGCTAAACAAGGAAAAAGTTACTGTCAGCTGCCTGTCGGGTGCCAGGATCCGCCACATAATGAACACACTCAAGTCACTCCACAACAAGTACAAATATGACTCTGTCATTGTCCATGTTATTGTGAATGACCTGAGATGTACCTCCCTGGACTACATGAAAAGAGACATGGAGGAGCTCTCTGATCTTTTAGTCCAGGCAGTTATGACCCTAGCCCTGAGTAGCATCCTGCCATCACCTAGAATGATACCACAGTACAAGGACAAAATGATTGACTTTAACAATTGGCTAAGCTTCTGGTGTCATTCTAAGGGAATCCAGTATCTGTCTGCCTGGGATGACACGATCGACAGACCATGCTGCTTTGCCAGAGATGGCCTACACCTGTCACCCTTGGGATTCTGGTTACTGGCAAAGGCTTTTGCCACCCCTATAGGGCCTTTTTTAGGCAAGGTTCAAAAGACAAATTTACCACTGTAACAGGTACAAGCAAGCAAATTCTGAGGGTAATGCTACTCAATGCTAGAAGTCTAAACCTCAAAATGCACTCACTCGAGGCACTCCTCAAAATGGAGAACATTGACATCTGTGCAGTGACAGAGACCTGGTTCAAAGCTCCAGACAGCACCCTTACATTACCAGGTTATAATTCATACCACATCTTTCGGCCACCAAACCTGGACAGAAACACTAAAGGTGGAGGTGTGTCCATATTCATTAAGGATATCCACATCTCCAAGCTAGTTGCTCATCATAATGCATCTGAGATTATCCAAGTTCAACTAACTCTGGGCAAAACCTCAGTCCAGATTGCAGCTTGCTACAGACCCCCCACCATGCCCCAGGATTCCCACTCCTCTTTTCTAGATACACTGGAAAATATGAAAATACAACCCAGCATTCTAATAATGGGTGATTTCAATTACCCTACCATTAACTGAGAAAACTACACGTGTACCAACTCTTTTGCTCAATGTTTTCTTGAAATCATCAATTCCAATGCCTTGGATCAACTTATCCACACCCCCACCAGGGGCAGCAATATCCTGGACCTGGTCATCACTAATATGGGTGACCGGTGTTCCACACCAGAGTTCAGCTCCTCGTTGGTCAGATCCAACAACAAGCTAATCACCCTAGACATCTACATCTTGCTCCCACCTCCCATTAGGAAAACAACCATAAAAAATTTCTCCAAAGCCAACTTCACACTTCTTAAGACAGAAGTGGCAAACTTCACAACACCCATGCAGATGGACAATAGAGGTACGACTGCTGATTCCTACACAAATGCACTTTATAAGCACTTACACAAGTGTATGGATCATGCTATCCCTAACAGAATCAAGATGCTATGCTCCAAAAAAGGAAGCCACTCTGGTGGTCTTCTGCCATAAACAAATTCTACAACAGAAGAAAGAAACTGTTGCAAAAAAGAGTAAAATCCCACGATTGGAGGATCTCCCTGGTCAGCCTCAGTAAGAAGCTGAGATCGCTCATAAAATTCGCCAAAGCTAGTTATGAAAACAAAATCACCACTGATTCTAAAGACAAGCACAAAGTATTCTATAGCTATGTCAAGAATCTCAATGGCAACACTCAAATCTGCTCTGAGTTACAGTACAATGACACTAAATATACAGAACCAACTGATATTGCCAACATCCTGGCAGATAGCTTCAGTGCTAACTTTACCCCCTCTCACCCCCTAAAGGGCCCATCTTTATACTGGAAGAATGCAAACCTCCTGTAATCACAACTGCACAGGTAAAAACCTCACTCTCCAAAGCCAAGAACACATCATCCATGGGACCTGACAACATCCCAGGCTGCCTTCTACACGAACTACAGAATGAACTGGCACCCACCTAAGTACCATGTTCAATCATAGCCTCACCTCAGGCTTTATGCCCATTGAATGGTGCACCATGACGGTTATCCCACTCCACAAAGGGGGGGGGCACAACAGACCACAGGAACTACTGCCCCATTAGCCTAAAGAGCCTGGTCTGCAAGGCCATGAAGCGTATTATCATGGAACTCATAAACAAAGACATTGGAGATCTCCAAACTCTGGACCCCACACAGTTCAGGTTTGTAAAAGGCAGATCATGTCTCCTAAACCTGATAGACTTCTTTGAAGTAGTCACCAAAGCCATAGATGAGGGTAAGGTGGTTCACACAGCCTATCTAGATATCATCAAGGCATTCAACACCATCCCCCACTCTTGAATTATAGATAAACTCACTAAACTAGGTATAAATTCCTATGTCACAAGATGGGTTGCCAACTGGCTTACTGACAGAACCCACACTGTGAAAGTAGCAGACTCCAAATCAGACTTCAGACCAGTGACAAGTGGAGTACCACAGGGTTTAGTCCTGGATCCTCTCCTGTTTGGTATCTACTTCTCTGAAGTACAGGCTAACACAGAAGGTCTTTGGCTAACTAAATTCGCAGATGACTGAAAACTAGGAGTCATAATCGAAACTCCTAATGATGTGGACATCGTACAAAAGGGCCTCACTGAGACAGATGCCTGGTGTCAAAGCCATGGTCTCAAGCACAGTGCCAAAAAGTGCATTGTCATCCCCTTTGGTAAAAACTCTGTAGTCTACTCTGTAGTCTACTTAACACCGAAAGTGTGATAAGAGACCTTGGGACACAGGTGGACAGTAGTCTCTCCTTTGATAATCACATCGCCACAGTGGTCAGGAAATCCTTCTACATGGCACACCTTATCATAAAAGGTTTCTCATCATGAAAAAAAGAGGTAATTGTTCCCCTCTACTCATCACTCATTAGACCCATTATAGAGTATAACACCCCTTTTGGTATGTACCTCACAAGACATCTACAACAACTGGAAAGGCCACAAAAATACCTCACAAAGAGGACTACTGGCCTGAAACAGTTGACTTACGCAGACCATCTCAAAAAACTCCAGCTTTACTCTGTCGCATATTGCCTACTCAGAGGCCATCTCTGCCTAACATACAAAGCTATGTCAAACCCACAGCTGTTGGACATGCTCCACTTAAAGAAATCCCAATCCCTTCGAGCCACATGCTCTAGAGACCTAAACCTTGTCACCACAATAAACAGAAAATGCTGGAGGGATAGATTCCTGTCCCAGAGACTTCCATACTCTGGAACAGACTACCTATCTATATCAAACAGAGCTCCTCATTAGCACTCTTCAAGAAAAATCTTGATGATTGGATGGGTAATAGAAAATTCACCCTGGGGATCACTTCTGTGGTTCTGCTTGACAGGGGCACAGGAAAATAATTTTCTTGGGTGGCGAAAGCCAGGCTACCTTTTTGGCTAGGCTTGTCTAGGCCCTAGAGCCAATAGCCTAGTACCTACCTATGAACCTATGAAATGGATGACGCACCCTGGGGTTAGCATTAGCCCCAGTTTCTCTAACAGTGAATCAAGCATAGTTTTAAACCTGGGCCTTGATCTTAGTTTCATGTAAAGTTCTGCCTGAGGGTTAACAAACTTCATAAATCCTGTAAGGCTGTTGGATCTGACCCAATCTGAGATAAGAGTGAGAAGGTCATGACAGTTGAATCTTACATTTCTTTAAATGGGAACAATAGTAACATAACCACTTAAATGTTCGAATCGCTAAAGGTCGTCCTTTAGAGATTGAACAGTTAAGCGATCAAAATTTTACAAAAATTAAAAAAAAAAATACACAATAGAAAAAAAAAACTAAAGGGTTTAAGCAGGGGGGCAAGCCGCCCTGCATCCTCCACATCCCCTACTTTAATATACTAACTCCAAGATTGTGCTACAGTGTAGGGAATGGGAAATTTCCCATTTCCGCACTGTAGTTCACTGAAGTGCGATCTTGGAGTTGGTATATTTAAGTAGCGGGGGTGTGGGGGGTGCAGGGGGGCTTGCCCCTCTGCCTAAACCCTTTCTACATGTTTGTTTGGTTTTTTATATACTTTTTTGCTATTTCGATCGTTTAAGTGTTCGATCTGTAAAGGTCGACCTTTTGTGAAATAGTGCCAAGAAAAAGTCACACATATGTAGTAGTATGTCAGTGGGACACACGCATGCACACGCACACACACGTGCACACACACACACACACACACACACACACACACACACACACACACACACACACACACACACACACACACACACACATTCTTGCAACTCAAAAGGTAGAATATGCATTTGGTACAAAGTTTTTTCAGTGCAAAAAGACAATGTACAATTGAGTGAGACATGATCTGTGTGAATCATATATGGCTGAATTTAGTTTTATATAGTGTAAGTGAACAGAACTGTGAAGGAAAGCTATTGTTTGAATAAAAACATGGTGATTGTGAAGATGTGCAAGACTGTGCTATAGTGATAGTGAATATGCCAGTGTTCTCAGGTTAGGAGTAGAGTAAGGGTTCTATAGTGATAGTGAATATGCCAGTGTTCTCAGGTTAGGAGTAGAGTAAGGGTTCTATAGTGATAGTGAATGTGCCAGTGTTCTCAGGTTAGGAGTAGAGTAAGGGTTCTATAGTGATAGTGAATATGCCAGTGTTCTCAGGTTAGGAGTAGAGTAAGGGTTCTATAGTGATAGTGAATATGCCAGTGTTCTCAGCTTAGGAGTAGAGTAAGGGTTCTATAATGATAGTGAATATGCCAGTGTTCTCAGGTTAGGAGTAGAGTAAGGGTTCTATAGTGATAGTGAATATGCCAGTGTTCTCAGGTTAGGAGTAGAGTAAGGGTTCTATAGTGATAGTGAATATGCCAGTGTTCTCAGGTTAGGAGTAGAGTAAGGGTTCTATAGTGATAGTGAATATGCCAGTGTTCTAGGGTTAGGAGTAGAGTAAGGGTTCTATAGTGATAGTGAATATGCCAGTGTTCTCAGGTTAGGAGTAGAGTAAGGGTTCTATAGTGATAGTGAATATGCCAGTGTTCTCAGGTTAGGAGTAGAGTAAGGGTTCTATAGTGATAGTGAATATGCCAGTGTTCTCAGCTTAGGAGTAAAGTAAGGGTTAGGTAAGGGACAGACTCAGTGTTGTGCATGATTTGTGTTGTGTGTGTTGTGTGTCCTTTTGTTTTGTGTAGTGGTACTACTAGGGAAAAGGGTTATAATAACGTAATGGCTAGGGTTAGGGTTAGTACACATGAGTAAGGTGGACAGAGGTGTGACCCTTTCCCTAATGATACCACTACCAATACGACACATGATCTTGGTGGTTGTAGATGGGGTTTACTGATATAGGTTTTTTTTTAGTGGGAGAAAAGTATTCAGTATTTTGTGGTGGACTCTTTTGAACTATCACTATCATTCAGCAGTTTGAGATTCTCTTTTTTTTTTCTTTTGTTCTATCATTTGTGCATCTTTTTTTTTTTGAGTGTTCTACCTTCTATGAAGTAATCATGTATATATATGTATATATATATATATATATATATATATATATATATATATATATATATATCTATATCTATATATATATATATATATATATATATATATATATATATATATATATATATATATTTATGTGTCTAACTTACAGCTGTACAGTCTGACTTCTAATTACGTATGGAAGTTTACCAAGAAACATGTTATTATCACATAATACTACTTTTAAACGTATGTGGAGATTTTAGTAGTCAGGCTATGAATAATTCCTGCCCCCACATTGTTTTAATATGGAAACTCACAGAGCTGTGTAACCTAGCCTTGGGTATGCTAAACTTTAGCACTTATTTCTTGCTGAAGTTACTGAGTGCAGAAGTCTTAGAGAAAGCATGACACATATTACCAGGCATTACAATAATGAACAGCAGAGATCTGTCAGACTAGCTACTGAGGATAATGTCAGGGCTCAGTGTCTGCTATTCTAAAAGTGTATTAATTCTGGTTTAAGCACTTGGGCTTTCAGGCCAGTTATTTTACATTAAGAGGGTTTGTGGTCTGCACTCTTGTGGGAGGAGAGGCTGGACTCTGCCCTTCTGAGCTGGGAATTTCTGGTTAAAGGCTTATAGTGCATGCATATCTGAACTGCTTCTTACTGAAGTTGGTGCGCCTTGTTTGCTGTGGCATAGACTGGATTCGGGCCTGCTGGATCTAGCTTTGTTTTTGTAACTTGAGCACTAATCCAGGCATTCTCTTAAGTATTGAATTGTATTTATTACTGCTTAGTAGTAACTTGATTAAAGTGTAGCTATCATTCTAAGTCTTTTGGATTAAGCACTTGGGCTTCAGATCAGTTGTTTTACATTAGGAAGGTTTGTGGTCTGCACTCTTGTGGGAGAAGAGGCTGGACTCTGCCCTTCTGAGCTGGGAATTTCTGGTTAAAGGTTTATAGTGCCTGAATATTTGAACTGTATCTTAGTGAAATTGGTACACCTTGTTTGCTGTAGCATAGACTAGATCCAAGCCTTTTGAATCTAGCTTTGTTTATATGCTTGTTGTTTGTTTGCTTGTTATTTCCCTGGAACGCTAATTCCACCTAATACGCGGCTTCTCAGTGCTTCTGTGGATCACTAGTGATATCTGCATTGCTTACTGTACTTATTTCCTTGTTTCACTTGAAAGAAAGTTACTGTTTGTCGTTTTTGCATTTAAGTTACCTGTAACACATTGCACTTAAGTTACCTGGCACTTGCGCGCTAAAGCAATTATATAAGTCAGCACTAAAAATTAAAAGCACTACACCCTCACTCCCCACTGGCCCTTGTTTTCAATTATTAAGGAATTCCCAATATTATTCTAGCATGTCCAAAGGTCAGTTGTCAATCTCCTCTCCGGTCCAGCTGGTGAATCTGGGAATCTTGAGGCAATGTTACAACTGCCTCATGTACACAGACAACCCTCTCCTCCTCCCAACAAATTCCAACACATGTGAGAGATGCAACCATATAGCCAAACTGGAGGCTAAGCTCTCTCAACTCAGTACTGGCATAACCAGTCAGGAGGAGAAGGAAACCACACTCACTACAGTTCCAGTCTCGCATAGACCTACCACGACAGCAAACCAAACACATAATCACACAAAAACATACTCTGAGGCTCTAAATAAAGATCTGCCTAAGCAGCAGAGACCTCCAAAGCAGACACCCAAGCAACCGCTACCCCAAAACAAAACACGTGCAACACATATCTCACAAAGCCAGTGTGCCGAACAGTCACAGCCCTTAAGACTAAACAACACACCTGATACACTTGTAATAGGTGACTCTATCGTCAGGCACACTGACGTCCCGCTCACCAGGCTGAACAAGGAGAGGGTCACTGTGAGCAGCCTGTCGGGCGCTAGGATCCGCCACATAACACAAGCACTCAGGTCACTCCAAGGCAAGTACAAATAGGACTCAGTCATTGTCCATGCTGGTGTGAATGACCTGAGACGTACCTCCCTGGACTACATGAAAAGAGACATAAAGGAGCTCTCCGAGCATGTAGCCCAGGCCGGTATGACCCTGACCTTGAGTAGCATCTTACCCTCACCAAGAATGATGCCACAACATGAAGACAAGATGATCAATTTCAACAATTGGCTTAAGTACTGGTGTCATTCAAAGGGGATCCAATGCCTGTCAGCTTGGGATGATATGCTCGACAAGCCACTATGCTTCACTAGGGGTGGCTTGCACTTGTCACCCCTGGGCTTTCGGATATTGGCAAAGGCTCTTGCTACCCCCATAGTGCCTTTTTTAGGCAAGGCTCAAAAGACAAACCCACCTCCATAGGTATCACAAGGGAGAAGAAACTAAGAGTAATGCTACTCAACTCCAGAAGTCTAAACCTCAAGATGCACGCACTGGAAACTCTCCTTAGCATGGAGAACATCGATATCTGTGCAGTAACAGAAACCTGGTTCAGGGCTCCCGAGAGAACCCCAGCACTACCAGGTTATACCTCATACCATGCTTTTTGGCCCCAAAACTTGGACTGAACCACAGAAGGAGGGGGAGTATCGATATTCATCAAAGATACCCACACCTCCAGGTTGGTGGCAAAGCACGAAGCATCAGAGACTATCCATGTGCAACTAACATTGGGTAAAACTGCCTTCCAGTTTATAGCCTGCTACAGACCACCCTCCCAAACCCAGGAACCCCACTCGGCCTTTCTGAGAACACTGGAAAATATGAAGGTCTCTCCAAACACCATTATATTGGGTGACTTCAACTACCCAAACATAGACTGGGAGTATTACTCTAGCTCCAACACCCTAGCCCAAAGGTTCCTAGAATTTATAAACTCAAATGCTATGGAACAACTTGTTACCACTCCCACAAGAGGGGAAACATACTGGACCTGATCATCACCAACATGGGGACTCTATGCTCCAGACCAGAAGTGTATCCCTCACTGGTAAGATCAGACCATAAACTAATCTCACTGGATATTCACATCCCACCCCACCCCTGCCCAGAAAACCACAGTGAAAAACTTCTCTAAAGCAAATTTCACACTCCTCAAAACCGAGGTGGAATCCTTCAAAGCCCCGGCCTGTGGAAAATACGCCCAGACCGCAGAATCCTTTATAAATGCATTCTATGAACACCTTCAGGAATGCATGGATCATGCGATCCCAGATAAAACCAAGACCCAATCCTCCAAAGGCAGGCGTCCTGTCTGGTGGACCCCAGCCATAAAAAAACTATACAATAGAAGGAGGAAGCTACTAAATGATAGAGCAAAATCCCAAAAAGGGAAGGCATCACTGATCAGTATTAGCAAAAAACTACGGGCACTCATAAAATTGTCTAAGGCCAGCTTCGAGAGAAAAATTGCACAGGACACTAAGGATAATCACAAGGCTTTCTTTAGTTATGTTAGGAACCTGGGTGGTAATTCCCAGATATGCTCAGAATTAGTCCAAAATGACAAAAAATACACTGAACCCACAGACATTGCCAACATCCTAGCTGACAGGTTCAGTGCAAACTTCTCCCCCCCTCCCCACTAAAAGGGCAAATATCTATCCCAGAAGAGTGCTGCCCCCCTGACATCTCAGATGCTCAGGTAAGAGCCGCCCTCTCCAAAGCAAAAAACACAGCATCAATGGGACCAGACGGTGTCCCGGGCTGCATCCTACATGAACTCCAAGAAGAGCTAAACCCAAACATAAAACTACTGTTCAATCTCAGCCTTACTACAGGGTATGTGCCCAAAGAGTGGCGTACAGCAACAGTGGTCCCTCTCCATAAAGGTAGTGCCTCAACAGATCCTGGAAACTATCGCCCCATAAGCCTGACTAGCTTGGTCTGCAAAGCTATGGAAAGGATCATCATGGACCTCATAAATAAAGATATTGGGGACCTACAGACACTGGATCCTACCCAGTTCGGCTTTGTTAAGGGCAGATCCTGCCTCTTAAACCTGGTTGATTTCTTTGAAACAGTCACAAAGGCCATTGACGAGGGGAAGGTGGTCCACACAGCCTACCTGGACCTCACAAAAGCCTTCAATACAATACCATACCCCACTCTGGCATTATAGATAAGCTCACCAGCTTAAATATAAACCTCTATGTCACTAGATGGATTGCAAACTGGCTCAAGCACAGAACTCACATGGTTAGAATTGCTGGAGCCATGTCAGATTCCAAACCAGTTACAAGTGGTGTCCCACAAGGCTCAGTCCTGGGACCTCTCTTGTTCGGTATATATTTCTCAGAGGTACAGGCCAACACGGAAGGACTGTGGCTGACCAAGTTCGCAGATGACTGCAAACTGGGCGCCATAATCGACTCTCCAGCCGACACAAGCATCCTCCAAAAGGGCCTCATAGAAACAGACAACTGGTGCCAGAGCCATGGCCTCAAGCTAAATGCCAAAAAGTGTATAGTCATCCCCTTTGGCAAAAACAAAGTGCCCACAAATTACATAGGTGGTAATCCATTAAGTACAGAAGAAGTAATTAGGGACCTGGGGACCCAAGTTGATAGCAATCTCTCATTTGACAACCACGTGGCCAAAGTGGTTAGAAAAACATTTTATATAGCCCACCTAATCATGAAGGGATTCACATCTAGATCAGGGGAGGTCATCGTGCCTCTTTACTCATCCCTCATCTGGCCCATAATTGAGTGCAATGCCCCTTTTGGGATGTACCTTACCAGACACCTGCAGCAACTGGAAAGACCCCAAAAGTACCTCACCAAGAGGATCAAAGGGCTCAAACAGATGTCATATGCTGCCCGGTTAAAGAAACTCCAGCTCTACTCAGTGTCATACCGCCTGTTCAGAGGCGATCTGTGCCTGACGTATAAAGCCATGTCCAACCTGGAATTAATGGACATGCTTTACCTCAGAAAATCCAAATCCCATCGAGCTACGCACTCGAGAGACTTGAACCTCAGCACTGAAATAAATAGGACATGCTGGAGGGACAGATTCATAACCCAGAGGCTCCCTTCACTCTGAAATAAAATCCAAGTCCAGGTTAGGCAGAGTCCCTCATTGACTCTCTTCAAGAGGAATCTTGATGAGTGGATGGGAGATCGTAGGTTTACCCCGGGTATCACTTCTGTGTCACTGTTAGACAGAGGCACAGTATACTAACCTCGAAAAAGTGCATAGCAAAATAAATTTAAAATGGCACATTCTGGCTAGGCTTATAAATGCCCTAGGGCAGATAGCCTAGTATGAACCTATGAACCTGATACCTCTCCTCATTATATTATGTCGAAACTTCTAGAGTTATATTTCCCATAAATGTTCACAGACAGTTTTTCATATGTTATAGACTGTTGAAAGCCAGACATGTAATGTCAAAGCACTTTTTTTCAGGCTTACCTGAGCTCTCATATGATCACAAACTGGTCCATTTTGGATGCTTGTTTTCAGAGTTATTTACAGAAATGTGAAAGGTATAACTGTTTGTATGATTATCAATATAAACAACATTCAGTATGTCTCAAGGAACACAAGGTAAATTCAAAATGATCAACAACAGTTTTGTACATCATTGAAATCTTCAGATGAGACTGCAGTGATTTGTAGTTGGTTTTGTTTGGCATTAGTAACATAAATATAATAAAATTATTTGCACCTTTATAATGAGTAGTAAGTCATCCATCAGCATCTCCACTAGGGTGCAGTAGAGGAGAGACTGAAATAAGTGAATTACTGTTTTCCATTGAGAAAGAGAGAGTGATTATTAAGAGACCTACCCTATGAACTGCGAGTTATATTTCTTGATGTGCTGGAAACAAACTGAAATAAAGCTGAGCCTTATTGATTATTTTTGAAAGAGAATGTGGTACTTTAAGCTCATTGCTCCTTTGTATTACTTTCTGTTCGATAAAAGCTGGAATTTTTGAAATTTTCAGTCAATGGGTAACTTATTTTCCAGTTCTAGCCCAGTAAGTCAAATATGTTATATAAATAATGTTGTACACATTAACAAAATTCCATTTCTATTGAAAAAGCAACCCTAAAATGTCACATACATAAATTATTGCATGATAAAAGTAGAATTTGTCATATTCAAAAGATATACAAGATTATAGCAATTTCCATCTTTCAACCAGGAAGTATTCACAACTGTTTAACACGTTCCCATCTTGCGCAACTAAAATGAATAAACTCTCATATTTGCAGACTAAGATAGTCAGCAAGCATTTTTAAGTTATTGTATTTCCTGTTCCTCTGAAATAGCATAATATCTCACCTGACTAGGCAGATGTAAAGTAAGTCCTAAAGAGTAAATGTTAGAATGAAAAAACAAAACATTTTTTGAAGAGGGTAAGTCCACTATGCACCACCCCAGAGTTGTAGCTGGCTCATCTAGTGGCCTGGGCTGATCCCCTCAACTCTTCAATTGGAGAACGAAAAAAAAATCCACATTCCCTTAGTGTGGTGATCAAGCCAGACCCGCATCCCCTTTGCTCTTCATTCAGTTCATAGGTTCATAGGTTCATACTAGGCTATCTGCCCTAGAGCATTTATAAGCCTAACCAGAGTGTGTTTGGCTTTCATCACCCATTTTAAATTAATTTTGCTATGCCCTTTTTCGAGGTTAGTATACTGTGCTCTGTCTAACAGTGACACAGGAGTGATACCCCGGGGTAAACCTACGATCTCCCATCCACTCATCAAGATTCCTCTTGAAGAGAGTCAATGAGGGACTCTGTCTAACCTGGACTAGGATTTTATTCCAGAGTGAAGGGAGCCTCTGGGTTATGAATCTGTCCCTCCAGCATGTCCTATTTATTTCAGTGCTGAGGTTCAAGTCTCTCGAGTGCATAGCTCGATGGGATTTGGATTTTCTGAGGTGCAGAATGTCCATTAATTCCGGGTTGGACATGGCTTTATACGTCAGGCACAGATCACCTCTGAGCAGGCGGTATCCACTGAGTAGAGCTGGAGTTTCTTTAACTGGGCAGCATATGGCATCTGTTTGAGCCCTTTGCTCCTCTTGGTGAGGTACTTTTGGGGTCTTTCCAGTTGCTGCAGGTGTCTGGTAACGTACATCCCAAAAGGGGCATTGCACTCAATTATGGGCCTGATGAAGGATGAGTAAAGAGGCACAATGACCTCCCCTGATCTAGATGTGAATCCCTTCATGATTAGGTGGGCTATATAAAATGTTTTTCTAACCGCTTTGGCCACGTGGTTGTCAAATGAGAGATTGCTATCAACTTGGGTCCCCAGGTCCCTAATTACTTCTTCCATACTTAATGGATTACCACCTATGTGGTAATTTGTGGGCACTTTGTTTTTGTCAAAGGGGATGACTATACACTTTTTGGCATTTAGCTTGAGGCCATGGCTCTGGCACCAGTTGTCTGTTTCTATGAGGCCCTTTTGGAGGATGCTTGTGTCAGCTGGAGAGTCGATTATGGCGTCCAGTTTGCTGTCATCTGCGAACTTGATCAGCCACAGTCCTTCCGTGTTGGCCTGTACCTCCGAGAAATATATACCGAACAAGAGAAGTCCCAGGACTGAGCCTTGTGGGACGCCACTTGTAACTGGTTTGGAGTCTGACATGGCTCCAGCAATACTAACCATCTGGGTTCTGTCCTTGAGCCAGTTTGCAACCCATCTAGTGATATAGGGGTTTATATTTAAGCTGGTGAGTTTATCTATAATGCCCGAGTGGGGTATTGTATCAAAGGATTTTGCGAGGTCCATGTAGGCTGTGTGGACCACCTTCCCCTCGTCAATGGCCTTGTTGACTGTTTCAAAGAAATCGACCAGGTTTAAGAGGCAGGATCTGCCCTTAACAAAGCCGAACTGGGTAGGATCCAGTGTCTGTAGGTCCCCAATATCTTTATTTATGAGGTCCATGATGATCCTTTCCATAGCTTTGCAGACCAAGCTAGTCAGGCTTATGGGGCAATAGTTTCCAGGATCTGTTGAGGTATCACCTTTGTGGAGAGGGACCACTGTTGCTGTACACCACCCTTTGGGTACATATCCTGTAGTAAGGCTGAGATTGAACAGTAGTTTTATGTTTGGGTTTAGCTCTTCTTGGAGTTCATGTAGGATGCAGCCCAGGACACTGTCTCGTCCCATTGATGCTGTGTTTTTTGCTTTGGAGAGGGCGGCTCTTACCTGAGCATCTGAGATGTCAGGGGGGCAGCACACTGCTGGGATAGATATTTGCCCTTTTGGTGGGGAGGGGGGAGAAGTTTGTGCTGAACCTGTCATCTAGGATGTTGAACTATAAAATGAAAAAGACTTCCTCTACTTTTATACTGCAGCGATCATTCCTCTACTTTTAAACTGTAGAGATCATTCGTCTACTTTTAAACTATAACAATCAACTTGCTATAGCTTAACTCACAAGAAGTGCTGAAGTGCTTTCTGTAATGACATTCAGAAATGCTGGTGAAGGATGAAATGGAGAAACTGCACTTCTCGATCTCCTCCCCTAACACTTTGCAGTAGAGGGGGTATAAGTACCCTTTGACCTACCCTTTCTGCACTTCTGAACATCCTTGCAGACTCCCACTCAGCTCCCATACTAACGTATACTAACTCCATGGTCACTCACCCATGGAGGTAAGGTAAATACCAGTAATATTTCCTAAACTAATATATATATTGTACAGTACACTCTGCTTGATTGCACATTGTGCTGTGCTTTTTCGCCACAATGTATATACACAGTCTTTATGTAATTAAGCTAAACTACTCTGTTGTTGCTTACATTTCTGTATTTTTTTGTTTAGGAAATATTTTGTATTTCTCCTGGGCTGAGCATGAAATTGGTCAGTATTGATCAGTTGGTCAGTACTGATCAGTGCACTACCCTGTTAAACAAATATCAATACATGAATACAATGAAAAGCAGCCATTGATGAGTTGCAAATCATCTGTATGTTACTAGCAAGTTGAAATGTCATCTACTTTATACTTGATCAGTGGTACAGAAAGCAGCTAAACATGTTTAATGTAATTGAGCATCTGTATTAATTGGTAACGTTGTCGCCTCACAGTAAGACGTCGTCCTGTTCGATTCTCAGCTAGAGCGTCTTCTGTGTGGAGACATGCGTGAATGGGTGTACCTTCATTGAAGGTTGTGCGTCAGGGCCGGCAACTCGGCACGTAAAAATCTACTGCCAATCATTAGCGGACCGGAGTTCCGCTCTGGCGAACCCTAACTGGGAAAAGCCGAAAGACACAACAACAACCATAATAAGCAATAGGTAAGGATATACTATAAGATGAAGGATGAAAAGCAAAGGCTACATCATAAAAGTAAAACAGGTTTTCCAGTATGTTGCAATCTCTTGTAAGGACAGCTGTTTTGTATAAGTAACAGCATCAGCTTTCCAGTTCAGAAATTGCAAAATAGCTGGAATAAACATTTATTTATTTAGACTGGAAATGCAGCAATGAGGAATAAAAACATGTAAAACACTCAGTTACTCCCAGAACTTGGGCAACAGAAACTGAGCACATTTTATCTCATATTATGTTTTATTAAGCTGTATTTGAACTAGTACTTTTTTATTGTATCTGGCCAACCTGACATGAGCATGTCTGCTAACAACTACATTTCTGTATCAGTCTTTGACGCTTCTTAAATTCTTTCAACTTTACCACAGATATTGGTATGTAGTAAATTACTGACATCACAAGTGTGCCAAGCAGAGAAGTATGTAAAGTTAAATGCTAGGTGGAAAGTAAGAGCGTAGGTGCTGAATGCTACCAGGCTATGCCTTACAGTCTGAAATATTTACATATTCTTTGTTTGAATAGGTGTTTATGCAACATAGTAGTGAGTCTCTCTGATCTCATCTTCACCCTTCTCCAAGGACGTAATTATTTTAACTCCAAGACTGTGCTGAATTAAAGGTGGCCAACACGTGGTTCACCAAGAGAGGCAGTCACAAAATCGCATAAAAGAGTGGTCATCATGCAACTCAGGTAGACTTCCGTATACTCAGTAAATTGCACTGGGGGCAAAACAGAGATTGCCAAGTTATCCCCAATGAAAGTATTGACATCCACCATAAATTATCGATGGCCACAGTTACTTGTAAGTAGTGGTCCGAGGAGGCTTGAAAAGAGACAAGGCTGAGGACCTGGAAGTTGACTAGAGTAGAAGGGGAGAAATTCAAGGAAACACTTATGGCTCTAGTAACTCATATAAACAAACTCTACAACAGAAAAAATAAACTGTTGCAAAAAAGAGTAAAATCCCATGATTGGAGGATCTCTTTGGTCAGCCTCAGTAAGAAGCTGAGATCCCTCATAAAATCCTCCAAAGCTAGTTACGAAAACAAAATCACCACTGATTCTAAAGACAACCAAAAAGCATTCTATAGCTATGTGAAGAATCTCAATGGCAACACTCAGATCTACTCTGAATTACAGCACAATGGCACTAAATATACAGAACCAACTGATATTGCCAACATCCTGGCAGATATGTTCAGTGCTAACTTTACCCCTCTCTCATCCCCTAAAGGGCCCATCTCTATACCGGAAGAATGTAAAGTACCTGTAATCATGGCTGCACAGGTAAAAAACACACTCCAAAGCCACAAACACAGCATCCATGGGACCTGACAACATCCCAGGCTGTGTTCTACATGAACTACAGAAGGAACTGGCACCCCACCTAAGTACCATGTTCAATCATAGCCTTACCTCAGGCTTTGTGCCCACTGAATGGTGCACAGCAACGGTTATCCCACTCCACAAAGGGGAGCCACCATGGCCCCGGGAACTACCGCTCCATTAGCCTGATGAGCCTGGTCTGCAAGGCTATGGAGCGTATCATCATGGAACTTATAAGCAATGACATTGGTAATCTCCAAACTCTGGACCCTACCCAGTTCGGGTTTGTAAAAGGCAGATCATGTCTCCTAAACCTGGTAGACTTCTTTGAAGAAGTCACCAAAGCAGTAGATGAGGGTAAAGTGATTTACACAGCCTATCTAGATCTCGCCAAGGCTTTCAACACCATCCCCCACTCTGGAATTATAGACAAACTCACTAAACTAGGTATAAATCCCTATGTCACAAGATGGGTTGCCAACTGGCTCACTGACAGAACCCACACTGTGAAAGTAGCAGACTCTAAATCCAACTTCAGACCAGTGACAAGTGGAGTACCGCAGGGTTCAGTCCTGGGTCCTCTCCTGTTTGGTTTCTACTTCTCTGAAGTACAGGCTAACACAGAAGGTCTTTGGCTAACAAAGTTCGCAGATGACTGCAAACTAGGAGTCATAATCAAAGCTCCTAATGATGTGGACATCCTACAAAAGGGCCTTACTGAGACAGATGCCTGGTATCAAAGCCATGGCCTCAAGGTCAATGCCAAAAAGTGCATTGTCATCCCTTTTGGTAAAAACTCTGCACCCATGAACTACCACATAGGCGGTAGTCTACTTAACACTGAAAGTGTGATAAGAGACCTTGGGACACAGATTAACTGTAGTCTCTCCTTTGATAATCACATTGCCACAGTAGCCAGAAAATCCTTTTACATGGCACACCTCATCACAAAAGGTTTCTCATCCAGGAAAAAAGAGGTCATTGTTCCCCTCTGCTCATCACTCATTAGACCCATTATAGAGTACAATGCCCCTTTTGGTATGTACCTCACAAGACATCTACAACAACTGGAAAGGCCACGGAAATACCTCACAAAGAGGATTACCAGCCTCAAACAGATGCTCTACGCAGACTGTCTCAAAAAACTCCAGCTTTACTCTGTCACATATCGTCTACTCAGAGGAGATCTCTGCCTAATATACAAAGCTATGTCAAACCCACAGCTGTTGGACATGCTCCACTTAAAGAAATTCCAATCCCTCCAAGCTACATGCTCTAGGGACCTAACCCTTGTCACCACAATAAACAGAACATGCTGGAGGGATAGATTCCTGTCCCAGAGACTTCCCATACTCTGGAACAGACTACCTATCTATGTCAAACAGAGCTCTTCATTAGCACTCTTCAAGAAAAATCTTGATGATTGGATGGGTAATAGGAAATTCACCCCAGGGATCACTTCTGTGGTTCTCCTTGACAGGGGCACAGGGGCACAGGAAAATTATTTTCTTGGGTGGTGAAAGCCAGGGTACCTTTTTGGCTAGGCTTGTATAGGCCCTAGGGCCAATAGCCTAGTACCTACCTATGAACCTATGAACTGGATGACGCACCCTGGGCCTAGCATTAGCAGTAGTTTCTCTAACAGTGAATCAAGCATAGTTTTAAACCTGTCCTTTGATATTAGTTTCATGTAAAGTTCTGCCTGAGGGATAACAAACTTCATAATTCCTGAAGGCTGTTGGATATGACCCAATCTGAGATAAGTGTGAGAAGGTCATGACAGTTGAATCTTGCATTTCTTTATATGGGGACAATAGTAATATAACAGGGTCTATATTAGATGCTCGACTGCTTAAATGTTCGAATCGCTAAAGGTCGACCTTTTGAGATTGAACAGTTAAGAGATCAAAATTTTACAAAAATTAAAAAAAAAAATACACAATAGAAAAAAAAACCTAAAGGGTTTAAGCAGGGGGGCAAGCCCCCCTGCACCCCAACTCCCCCCTACTTTAATATACCAACTCCAAGATTGCACTACAGTGTAGGGAATGGGAAATTTCCCATTTCCGCACTGTAGTTCACTGAAGTGCGATCTCGGAGATGGTATATTTAAGCAGTGGGGGGTGTGGGGGGTGCAGCCCCCCATGTGGGTGATGCAGGGGGGCTTGCCGCTCTGCCTAAACCCTTTCTATGTGTTTGTTTGTTTTTTTTATATACTTTTTTGCTATTTCAAACATTTAAGTGTTCGATCTGTAAAGGTCGACCTTTACAGATTCGAACATTTAAGCGTTCGTTCTAGTAATATAGACCCACATAACAGAATAGGGATGTTGAAAAAGCCCTGTTTGATTTTAATCAAGGCTATATTACAGTGACATTTAAAAACTGCAGCTGTACAAACTAAACTGACTTTCAATGTGTTTATATTACAGCAGAAATTGTGAAATAGTGCCAAGAAAAAGTCATACATATGTAGGAGTATATCAATGGGACACACGCATGCAAACACATACATACACACACACACACACACACACACACACACACACACACACACACACACACACACACACACACACACACACACACACACATATTCTTGCAACTCAAAAGGTAGAATATGCATTTGGTACAAAGTTTTTTCAGTGCAAAAAGACAATGTACAATTGAGTGAGACATGATCTGTGTGAATCATATATGGCTGAATTTAGTTTTATATAGTGTAAGTGAACAGAACTGTGCAGGAAAGCTATTGTTTGAATGAAAACATGGTGATTGTGAAGATGTGCAAGACTGTGCTATAGTGATAGTGAATATGCCAGTGTTCTCAGCTTAGGAGTAGAGTAAGGGTTCTATAGTGATAGTGAATATGCCAGTGTTCTCAGGTTAGGAGTAGAGTAAGGGTTCTATAGTGATAGTGAATATGCCAGTGTTCTCAGGTTAGGAGTAGAGTAAGGGTTCTATAGTGATAGTGAATATGCCAGTGTTCTCAGGTTAGGAGTAGAGTAAGGGTTCTATAGTGATAGTGAATATGCCAGTGTTCTCAGGTTAGGAGTAGAGTAAGGGTTCTATAGTGATAGTGAATATGCCAGTGTTCTCAGGTTAGGAGTAGAGTAAGGGTTCTATAGTGATAGTGAATATGCCAGTGTTCTCAGGTTAGGAGTAGAGTAAGGGTTCTATAGTGATAGTGAATATGCCAGTGTTCTTAGGTTAGGAGTAGAGTAAGGGTTCTATAGTGATAGTGAATATGCCAGTGTTCTCAGGTTAGGAGTAGAGTAAGGGTTCTATAGTGATAGTGAATATGCCAGTGTTCTCAGGTTAGGAGTAGAGTAAGGGTTCTATAGTGATAGTGAATATGCCAGTGTTCTCAGGTTAGGAGTAGAGTAAGGGTTCTATAGTGATAGTGAATATGCCAGTGTTCTCAGCTTAGGAGTAGAGTAAGGGTTCTATAGTGATAGTGAATATGCCAGTGTTCTCAGTTTAGGAGTAGAGTAAGGGTTCTATAGTGATAGTGAATATCCAAGTGTTCTCAGCTTAGGAGTAGAGTAAGGGTTAGGTAAGGGACAGACTCAGTGTTGTGCATGATTTGTGTTGTGTGTGTTGTGTGTCCTTTTGTTTTGTGTAGTGGTACTACTAGGGAAAAGGGTTATAATACCGTAATGTATAGGGCTAGGGTTAGTACACATGAGTAAGGTACACAGAGGTGTCACCCTTTCTCTAACGATACCACTACCAAGATGATACATGATCTTGGGGTTGTAGATGGGGTTTACTGATATAGGATTTTTTTTTTTAGTGGGAGAGAAGTATTCAGTATTTTGTGGTGGACTCTTTTAAACCATCATTCAGCATTTTGAGATTCTCTTTTTTTTTTGTTCTATCATTTGTGCATCTTTTTTTGAGTGTTCTACCTTCTATGAAGTAATCATATATATATATATATATATATATATATATATATATATATATATAGTTATGTGTGTCTAACTTACAGCTAGTCTGACTTCTAATTACGTATGGAAGTTTACCAAGAAATATGCTATTATCACATAAGACTACTTTTAAAAGTATGTGGATATTTTAGTAGTCAGGCTATGAATAATTCCTGCCCCCACATTGTTTTAATACGGAAACTCACAGAGCTGTGTAACCTAGCCTTGGGTATGCTAAACTTTAGCACTTATTTCCTGCTGAAGTTACTGAGGGGAGAAGTCTTAGAGAAAGCATGACACATATTACCAGGCATTATAATAATGAATAGCAGAGAAGATCTGTCAGACTTGCTACTGAGGATAATGTCTGTAAATACCCCTCCTCATTATATTATGTAGAAATTTCTAGAGTTATATTTCCCAAAAATGTTCACAGTTTTTCATATGTTATAGACTGCTGAAAGCCAGACATGTAATGTCAAAGCACTTTTTTTCAGACTTACCTGAACTGTCATATGATCACAAACTGATCCAGTCTGCATGCTTGTTTTCTGAGTTATTTACAGAAATGTGAAAGGTATACCTGTTTGTACGATTATCAATATAAACGACATTCAATATGTCTCAAGGAACACAAGGTAAATTCAAAATGATCAACAACAGTTTTGTACATCATTGAAATCTTCAGATGAGACTGTGCAGTGGTTTGTAGTTGATTTTGTTTGCATTATTAACATAAATATAATAAAATTATTTGCACCTTTATAATGAGTAATAAGTCATCCATCAGCATGTCCACTAGGGTGCAGTAGAGGAGAGACTGAAATAAGTGAATTACTGTTTTCCATTTTGAAAGAGAGAGTAATTATTAAGAGACCTACCCTATGAACTTAGAGTTGTATTTCTTGATGTGCTGGAAACAAACTGAAATAAAGTTGAGCCTTATTGATTATTTTTGAAAGAGAATGTGGTACTTTAAGCTCATTGCTCCTTTGTATTACTTTCTGTTTGATAAAAGCTGGCATATTTGAAATTTTCAGTCTATGGGTAACTTATTTTCCAGTTCTAGCCCAGTAAGTAAATTATGTTATATAAATAATATTGTACACATTAACAAAATTCCATTTATATTGAAAAAGCAACCCTAAAATGTCACATACATAAATTATTGCACAATAAAAGTAGAATTTGTCATGTTCAAAAGATCATAGATTTTTTTAAATTAGTACAGATCATAGATTATAGATTAGTAATAGACTAACTGCCCTCATGGGCAATTTTAAGCCTAGCCAGTTATCCCATGTGAGAATCAAACCCTTCCCCTTGTGTTTCTAAGGCAAGCACCTTAACCATCACACCAACCTCCCACCCTATAAAAGGTATACAAGATTACAGGAATTTCCATCTTTCAACCAGGAAGTATTCACAACTGTTTAACATGTTCCCATCTTGTACAATTGAAATGAATAAACTGACAGAATTGCAGACTACGATAGCCAGCAAGCATTTTTAAGTTATTGTATTTCCTGTTCCTCTGAAATAGCATCCAGAACTAATGTAATATCTCACCTGACTAGGCAGATGTAAAGTAAATCCTAAAGAGTTAATGTTAGAATGAAAAAACAAAACATTTTTTGAAGAGGGTAAGTCCACTATACACCACTCCAGAGTTGTAGCTAGCTCATCTAGTGGCCTGGGCTGATCCCCTCATCTCTTCAATTGGAGCGCGAAAAAAAAAATCCACATTCCCTTAGTGTGGTGCTCAAGCCAGACCCCCATCCCCTTTGCTCTTCAATCAGTTAAACTATAAAATGAAAAGGACTTCCTCTACTTTTAAAGTGTAGTGATCATTCCTCTCCTTTTATACTGCAGCAATGCTTCCTAAGCTTTTATACTGTAGCGATCATTCTGCTACTTTTAAACAGTAGTAATCATTCCGCTACTTTTAAACTGTAGCAATCATTCTTCTAATTTTAAACTGTAGCAATCATTCCTCTACTTTTATACTGCAGCAATCATTCCACTACTTTTAAACTGTAGTGATCATTCCTCTACTTTTATACTGTAGCAATTATTCCACTTCTTTTAAACCGTAGCAATCATTCCTCTACTTTTAAACTGTAGCGATCATTTGTCTACTTTTAAACTACAGCAATCAACTTGCTATAGCTTAACTCACAAGAAGTGCCGATGTGCTTTCTGTAATGACAATCAGAAATGCTGGTGAAGGATGAAATGGAGAAACTGCACTTCTCGATCTCCTCCCCTAACACATTGCAGTAGAGGGGGTATAAGTACCCTTTGTCCTACCCTTTCTGCACTTCTGAACATCCTTGCGGACTCCCACTCAGCTCCCATACTAACCTATACTAACTCCATGGTCACTCAACCATGGAGGTAAGGTAAATACCAGTAATATTTCCTAAACTAATGTATATATTGTACATTACACCCTGCTTGTGGTACAGCGGTGGCGTTGTTACCTCACAGCAAGAGGTTCTCCCATTCGATTCACGGCTTGGCTTGGGAGTTCCTTCTGTGTGGAGTCTGCATGTCCTCCCCATGGTTGGGTAGCGTTCAAAAGACATGTGTTTGTAAATGGGCGTGCCTTCGTTGAAGGTTGGGTGTTGAGCTAGCACCTCGGAATTTCATAAAAATCTACTGCCAATCATAAGCGGACCGGAGTACTGCTGTGATGACCCCTTACCAAGAAAAAGCCGAAAGACAAACAACACTCTGCTTGATTACACATTGCACTGTGCTTGTTCGCCACAATGTATATACACAGTTTTTATGTAATTAAGCTGAACTACTCTGTTGTTGCTTACATTTCTGTATTTTTTTAGGAAATGTTTTGTATTTCTCCTGGGCTGAGCCTGAAATTGGTCAATATTGATCAGTTGGTCAGTATTGATCAGTGCACTACCCTGTTAAACAAATATCAATACATGAATACAATGAAAAGCAGCCATTGATGAGTTGCATCTCATCTGTATGTTACAGGAAAGTTGAAATGTCATCTACTTTATACTTGATCAGTGGTAGAGAAAGCAGTTAAACATGTTAAATGTAATTGAGCATCTGCATTAATTTATATATTTACCATAATAAGCAATAGATAAGGATATACTATAAGATGAATGATGAAAACCAAAGGCTACATCATAAAAGTAGGTAGATTTTCCAGTGTGTTGCAATCTCTTATAAGGACAGCTGTTTCGTATAAGTAACAGCATCGGCTTCCCAGTTCAGAAATTGCAAAATAGCTGGAATAAACATTTATTTATTTAGACTGGCAATGCAGCAATGAGGAATAAAAACATGTAAAACACTCAGTTACTCCCAGAACTTGGGCAACAGAAACTAAGCACATTTTATGTCATACTATGTTTTATTAAGCTGTATTTGAACTAGTACTTTTTTATTGTATCTGGCCAGCCTGACATGAGCATGTCTGCTAACAACTACATTTCTATAGTGGTCTTTGATGCTTCTTAAATTCTTTCAACTTTACCACAGATATTGGTATGTAGTAAATTACTGACATCACAAGTGTGCCAAGCAGAGAAGTATGAAAGGTGAAATGCTAGGTGGAAAGTAAGAGCGTAGGTGCTGAATGCTACCAGGCTATGCCTTACAGTTTGAAATATTTACATGTTGTTTGTTTGAATAGGTGTTTATGCAACATAGTAGTGAGTCTCTCTAATCTCAAATTCACCCTTCTCCAAGGACATAGTTATTTTAACTCCAAGACTGTGCTGGATTAAAGGTGGCCAACACGTGGTTTACCAAGACAGGCAGTCACAAAATCGCATAAAAGAGTGGTCATCATGCAACTCAGGTAGACTTCCGTATACTCAGTAAATTGCACTGGGGGCAAAACAGAGATTGCCAAGTTATCCCCAATGAAAGTATTGACTTCCACCATAAATTATCGATGGCCACAGTTACTTGTAAGTAGTGGTCCAAGGAGGCTGGAAAAGAGACATGGCTGAGGACCTGGAAGTTGACTAGAGTAGAAGGGGAGAAATTCAAGGAAACACTTATGGCTCTAGTAACTCATATAAACAAACTCTACAACAGAAGAAAGAAACTGTTGCAAAAAAGAGTAAAATCCCATGATTGGAGGATCTCCATGGTCAGCTTCAGTGAGAAGCTGAGATTCCTCATAAAATCCTCCAAAGCTAGTTACGAAAACAAAATCATCACTGATTCTAAAGACAACCACAAAGCATTCTATAGATATGTCAAGAATCTCAGTGGCAACACTCAGATCTGCTCTGAGTTACAGCACAATGGCACTAAATATACAGAACCAACTGATATTGTCAACATCCTGGCAGATAGATTCAGTGCTAACTTTACCCCTCTCTCATCTCCTAAAGGGCCCATCTCTATACTGGAAGAATGCAAAGTACCTGTAATCACGGCTGCACAGGTAAAAAACACACTCTCCAAAGCCAAGAACACAGCATCCATGGGACCTGACAACATCCCAGGCTGCGTTCTACATAAGTTCATAGGTTAGTACTATGCAAAATGCCCTTGTGAGCTATTTGAAGCCTAGCTATTTCCCCCATGTGAGAATCAAACCCTGCACCTTGTCTTTATAAGGTAAGCACCTTAACCATTATGCCACCCCTTCCAGATGAACTACAGAAGGAACTGGTACCCCACCTAAGTACCATGTTCAATCATAGCCTCACCTCAGGCTTTGTACCCACTGAATGGTGCACAGCAATGGTTATCCCACTCCATAAAGGGGGAGCCACCACGGACCCCGGGAACTACCGCTCCATTAGCCTGATGAGCCTGGTCTGCAAGGCTATGGAGCGTATCATCATGGAACTTATAAACAATGACATTGGTAATCTCCAAACTCTGGACCCTACCCAGTTCGGGTTTGTAAAGGGCAGATCATGTCTCCTAAACCTGATAGACTTCTTTGAAGCAGTCACCAAAGCAGTAGATGAGGATAAAGTGGTTTGCACAACCTATCTAGATCTCGCCAAGGCTTTCGACACCATCCCCCACTCAGGAATTATAGACAAACTCACTAAACTAGGTATAAATCCCTATGTTACAAGATGGGTTGCCAACTGGCTCACTGACAGAACCCACACTGTGAAAGTAGCAACTTTCAGATCAGTGACAAGTGGAGTACCACAGGGTTCATTCCTAGCTCCTCTCCTGTTTGGTATCTACTTCTCTGAAGTACAGGCTAACACAAAAGGTCTTTGGCTAACAAAGTTCACAAATGACTGCAAACTAGGGGTCATAATCAAAACTCCAATGATGTGGACATCCTACAAAAGGGCCTTACTGAGACAGATGCCTGGTGTCAAAGCCATGGCCTCAAGCTCAATGCCAAAAAGTGCATTGTCATCCCTTTTGGTAAAAACTCTGCACCCATGAACTACCACATAGGCAGTAGTCTACTTAACACTGAAAGTGTGATAAGAGACCTTGGGACACAGATGGACAGTAGTCTCTCCTTTGATAATCACATCGCCACAGTAGCCAGAAAATCCTTTTACGTGGAACACCTCATCACAAAAGGTTTCTCATCCAGGAAAAAAGAGGTCATTGTTCCCCTCTGCTCATCACTCATTAGACCCATTATAGAGTACAATGCCCCTTTTGGTATGTACCTCACAAGACATCTACAACAACTGGAAAGGCCATGGAAATACCTCACAAAGAGGATTACCAGCCTCAAACAGATGCTCTACGCAGACTGTCTCAAAAAACTCCAGCTTTACTCTGTCACATATCGTCTACTCAGAGGCGATCTCTGCCTAATATACAAAGATATGTCAAACCCACAGCTGTTGGACATGCTCCACTTAAAGAAATCTCAATCCCTCCAAGCTACATGCTCTAGGGACCTAAACCTTGTCACCATAATAAACAGAACATGCTGGAGGGATAGATTCCTGTCCCAGAGACTTCCCGTACTCTGGAACAAACTACCTATTTATGTCAAACAGAGCTCCTCATTAGCACTCTTCAAGAAAAATCTTGATGATTGGCTGGGAGATAGGAAATTCACCCCAGAGATCACCTCTGTGGCTTTGCTCGACAGGGGCACACGAAAATAATTTTCTTGGGTGGCGAAAGCCAGCATACCTTCTTGGCTAGGCTTATATAGGCACTAGGGCCAACAGCCTAGTACCTACCTATGAACCTATGACGGAAAGAAAAGAAAAGAAAAAATGTAGAAATGTAGAACAATGATGACAATGTCCCAAAAATAGCATATGTGAAGACAATATAAAAGATATTTAAATGCACCTCATATAAGTTTATAGGTGTTTACTAGGTTAATGATCACAAGAGCCTTTTTAAGCCTAGCTATGCATCCCAAATCTCTGACAAGTTCTGATACCCTTGGTAAGTGTAAAGAGGGGCTTGGGAGATGAAACAGTTACAAACAGGGCCCTGGCAGATGAACCATTTATGGGCTTTCTGTGTACACTAGAGACATAGGTTCATAGGTTTATAGAGTGGTACTAAGCTAACTGCCCTTGTGAGCCATTTTAAGCCTAGCCAATTATCCCTTGTGAGACTCAAACCCTGCACCTTGTGTTTGTAAGACAAACACCTTAACCATTAGGCCACCCTCCCAACATGGGTGCCAAACCATGGATAAATTTCCTCTTCTCCTTCCAACTATCCAAGTTATGTTTGAATTGGGTTTGGGAGGAGCTCTGGTTCATATGGATGGGGAGTGTGTTCCAGAGAAGCAGTGGTCTCTGAGATACATACCTGTCTCTCCAGCAGGTCCTATTTTTATCACAGGTAATGTTTATGTCTTTAGAATACGTAATTCTGGTGCTGTTTGTTTTGCGGATATGCAGGGAGTCCATCAGAGTGGGATCTGACAATGCCTTGTATGCCACGTATAGATCTCCTCAACAATTTGTAGGAGACAGAATACAGGGACAGGGCACTGAGGCAGTCAGCATAGGATTTGTTACTTATCTCCTGTATTCTTTTAGTGAGGAACCTCTGTGGATTCACTATGAATATAAGTTCTATAAGGAAATCTGGTGTTAGAATATATAAGTCCAGGAAGTTATCCAAAGTAAGAAGGAGAACAGAATGATGACAGAGATAGAAAAGACAGACCAGGTTAAGAAGGAATACTGGTTGTCTAACAAAGGGCCTAAGAAAGTGGTCTCACTGGCAAAGAACATGCAATCAGATAAAGTCTACCAGATTTTGGAAAGTGACTCAATAAAGGAGACAAAGAAGGTCTAGCAGGTTGAAAAGCAGTGACAGAAAGATAAAAAAAAGATAGACAGCAGATGTTATTTATAAGGGACTCAAACAATAATCTACACCCTAGGCCAGAAGACATCAAGGGAGATAGGAGTACTTCAAGATGCTTCTGAATTAAAAAAAAAACACAGATGCTGCACTACCACGTGCAAAGCCTACACTACAAGAGGAAGGAGAATCCACCCTAGATGAAGAAGTATGAAGTGCACTAAGGAAAATTAAGGGAAAGCAGCTGGCTTGGATGAAGACGTTGGGTGAGTTAGGGGAGAAATAGCTCCTGAGGGCATTCACAGCAGTATGGAGAGAGAGAGAGAGAGAGAGAGAGAGAGAGAGAGAGACCTGTCCCAGAAGACTGGAAGACAGCATTCTATTGCTAGCATACAAGAGCACAACTGTAGTCAATACAGACATGTCACTATTCCTCTCATACTGCACGAGAAAGCTGCCGAGGGTGATTGACAGATGAATATGCGGAGCTGTAGAAAATAATATAGTAAATAAGCTATTTGGATTCGGATCGGGATGCAGCACAACTGACCCATTGTTTGCAGTGTGACAGAGAGTTGAGGAGAAGCTAGAGATGAAAAAAGAATCCAAATGGGCATTCCAAGACTTGGAGAAAACACATGACAAGGTACAAGTGAGGTGATTTGGTCAGTCCTGCAAAGGTTCAAAGTCTAAGAAACACTGATGGAATTAGGGCAGAATAGGTGAAAAAAAATGCAAGCACAAACAGTGTTTGGGCTCATACAGTGGGTTTCAGTGGGTGTGGGAGTACTTCAGGATTCATCTGTTAGCCCACTCTTCTTTATATCGATAATGAACTACATCAGTTGGATGGGCATAGCAACTAATTTACTATATGCAGATGATGAGGTGTAACAAGGAGACTCTCAACAGGAACTTCAGCAAATAATAGGGGGATTGAATACAAAACTGAAGGCACATAGTATGAAACCTAATACAGACAAGACAGTGGTCATAGCAGCAAATGTGGGAAATCAGAATAAGCTGAAAAGTGAGACTGAAGAAAGTTATCAGCTACAGGTACCTGGGAGGTATGCTTGAGGAGCAGGAAACTCTGAATTATGATATCAAAGTAAGAATCACAGGTCCAGCTCCATGGCATAGAGGAATAAAAGTAATGTATTTCAGTTTTTCCCGGTTAGGGGTCGCCACACCGAAACTCCGGTCTGCTAATGATTGGCAGTGGATTTTTATGGTGCAGAGTCACCAGCCTGACACCCAACCTTCAAAGAAGGCACACCCATTCATGCTCGCACTTACCTGCATGTCTTTTAGCATCACTCAACTGTGGGGAGGTCATGCAGACTCCACACAGAAGGCGCTCCAGCTGAGACTCAAACAGGAGAATCTCTTGCTGTAAGTTGACAACGCTAACTGCTGTACCACTGCATAGAGGAATAAGTCTCTGAAAATGCCACATATAAACAGTATCTGAGGTGCCTGTAGGAGCTACCCAGGGAGGATGAAATGAAGGCTACTGCTGACTCGCTCATCCTAAAGGGAGGTAGGGGACTTGGGATCACCATATAAGTGACATTCAGTGGAAGCACTAATTGTCCACCTAGAGGAGTTCTGAACTGGTGGAGGTCACTCTACCATACTGCATTTGTACTAAGTAGCAAGTGGGGAAACCAATGGGTGGAGGTGTGCTTCCCTGAGGAATTAGCAATTCTGGGCTTAGAGGAGTCACAAAGAAAGGAGCAGGACTCCAAGGGGAGAGCTGATAGATCATCCCAAGGGCAAGCAAGCAGGCTTGCTCCCCACTGCTTGATTACTGCAGGGGGAAAGGAGGGCCAATGGGGGTTCCTAGGACTGAACAAATAGGACATAAGGCTATTGGCTCTTGCTTAGAGTGGGAACAGCTGGCATCCCTTCCCCTGAAAAGAATGGTCAAAGTAGGCAAAGGTTGTGGATCTATTGAGCAAGGTCCTGGTGGGATGCAGAAAAAAAATCAAATGTACAGCAGCAGCTATTTGGTAAAAAGAGTCAGGTTTACAGTATAACAAAAGAATGCCAAAGAAGCAGAGAATATGTAGATAGATAGATAGATAGATAGATAGATAGATAGATAGATAGATAGATAAATCTCTCTGTCTCTCATATATAAAAGCATGGTGCACACAACTCACACACACACACACACACACACACACACACACACACACACACACACACACACTGGCACAGTTCCCACATGTACGTGCACATGCACACACACACAGACACGCACACACAGACACACACACGCACACACACACACGCACACACACATTTCTGTGCAACTCAATACCACCTTTAAAGTGAGTGAGTAACCATAAGCTCCATCACTATGCTTTGCATCTTAGATCTACCTTTCTGTCTAATGCATATCAAAACGTTTATAAAAATCTATGGAAGAACTCAAATGTCATTGATCTTAAGGTTTCAGGAAATAGATAAATGATCCCCTTTATTTCTATGACTGATGTTATTTCTATAATTCCTATCACTTAAGATTTTCCACCTTGTTTTTCATTTTATTCACCTTTTGTGTTTGTTTTACCATGTCTCAAAACTAACCAAACAATGCCCATTTATAACAACAGCAAAATGCTGAAAGAAGTAGGCCAATGAACCATATGAAAAAATGTAAAATTAAAACTATATTCTTTAGTTACATGCTTTAGCATGTATTCAAAGACTTAATCAGAGTTTTGATTATATCTTTTAAATACAAATGAAAATGATTACTTTTGGTTTATTTAATTTTTTTCTGGCTGTAGTTTCTTGCATTTTTTTATATCTCCAAATTAGTTTATTCTCACAATTACACTCAGAAAACGTCATCAGAGTCTGATTATATCTTTTGAATACAGACAAAAGTGCTTATCTTTGGTTTATCTTCTTTTCCTGGCTGCACTTTCTTATATTTGTTTTTTTTTTTTGTTTGTTTGTTTTTTTTATCTCCAAATTAGTTGATTCTCACAATGACTCTAGTGAGAATGTTGCTGAGAGAAGGAAAAGTCCATCATGGTATGCCTTCTAAACATATTCAACATTTTCAACACTTGCATAACTGTGTGTGTGTGTGTGTGTGTGTGTGTGTGTGTGTGTGTGTGTGTGTGTGCATGTGCATCTACGTGTTTATTTGCCTTTTCCTGTTTCAGCATAGTTTACTCTGGTGACATTCAGTTTGGCGTGCATCTTTAATCTGGCAACAGAAAAACAGCATTCTTAACATGTTTTTTGTTCATTAACATGAGCAGATATGGAACATTCAGACTATTTATAGGCTTGCTATAGGCTAAATAATTGAAGAAGGAAATTCCCTTATTTCTTTCAAATTATATTCATGATGTTACAGTAACTACTTGTTATCATGATCAACATTTACAGTTGCAACATTTTCTTTGAATCATGAAGAAGAGAAAGGATGATATTATGCTTTCCATAAAAGGAAGGAACGTATTTCCCCTAATTTCTAATTTATAGTTTGCAGTTTCTTGTAATAAGTTCTTTAAAACTTGAAAATATGAACAGTGAATAACTAATTAAATATTAGGTGTGCTGTATAGCAGTAATTACTGCTATTTTGCAAGACACCTCAGAAAAGACTGCTTTTTTTCATTCCTATTAACAAGTTTACATTATTATGCTATTTAAGTAATTATGGGAGCCATGAATTTGATCAAACTTCATTTTAGTCAATATCTATTTAATCAACAACATCTGGTTGACTAATAAGCAGGTGGTTGACAGGTGTGGGAGATTGCACAATTCTCAGGACTGGGGAATAAGTTTTGTGCCTTTTTTTTTTTTAATTTTGCATGCACTGAGGTTGTTGGCCTGCAGAAATAGTAACATGTTGGTTTGTATTTTTAATGATTTATGGACAACACTTTGAATTACAATGTTTGAGTCATTCAGTTTTATTCAATAGATCTATCTATCTACCTATCTATTTATATTTCTGTGTATATTTATATATAGATATGTAAATAGTCTCTTCACGGTCATACCCAATGATCTTGGGATAATGTCATTAAGGCACTATTTGGAACATAACATATTGTCAAAATAGAGTTGATTTGTTGCCTTATTGATTTAATCTTAAATAAAAATGTTTTCCTGTTTGAGAAAATAATATACTGGTAGAGATGGGCCCCGGGATTCATGAACCTTGCGCCAGGCGCACGCATGGCGTAGGCGCCACAACGCCAGACATGGCCGCCGAGCGATTCAGGTACGATCCAAACCCACATGCATCAGCGGCATACGCCGGAGTTGCGCCGCCTCCGGCGTAGGTATGTTAAATACCCCATGTGCGGTGTTGCACCATGCAAATGAAGGCAAGTAGCGATTCACGAAGTGGCGCGGGCGTAGCATAACAGCACGGCAATGTAAACCAAAAAAAACGGTTTACATATATCCAAACATGACATAGGAGTAATGGAAGGCTGCCAACGTCATGTGTCATAGTGGTGCAACATGGCAATGTGGAAAGAAACCGAGAATGTCAAAGGAAAACCTGCAGAAAATGTAAATAACGACATAAATGTCATGTACGCAAACACCACAGCAGAACCCCAGGACATGTCCGCGGAAGGTGAGGAACAATGAAGTAATATGACAATGCCATAAAAGAGCAGTATAAGACACATCAGCATCACAGCCACAATACACCATAGTATGAATGGAAAGCCACAAGCACAGCCCAAGGGTTGCCAAGGAGTGGCGTCGGTGTCTGGCGCCGTAACCATGTATTAGTAGTCAATGCCATGCAAATGAGGCAGATAATACTGAATCGCAAACCCCCGCGTAAGACTGCACCAAAGCGAGCAGTAAAACACCGAGGAGTGGCCTAGAGGGAATACCTGTCAATCGCAGAGGGGTGTGCCGCTGTAGGAGGAAGCACATTGGAGCCCAGCAAACATGGGCTGTACAATGCACATCACAGCATCAGGACCGGCGTGTGAGGAAATAGATGCGCTAAGAGTATACAATGCGCGCACAGATGCATGTGCACGAGGATGACAACGTTCCCCAAACCAGTCATGTGACGGCCGCCCCGTCAACAACCATGGATACAGGAAGGTGATGCGGAGAATATGAGGAAATGCGGAAGCAGTGTAATTGGAGTCGTAATGAGCAATTAACACCAATCAACCGACGGAGGGCAATCGGCGGCAGCTGACAACTCTGCATGCAGAAATCTGCAAAACGGCAAAGGGGAGGAATATGAATGCAAAGAAAGTAGTGGATGTTGCAGAAATGCAAAGAGCGAAGAACCGATACAGCACAGCCAAGGAGAGAGTTAGCATAACGGCGGCGGCAGACAAAATGCATGACATGTCAAGTACCTGCAGGATGCACTCCCGTAAATAGTAGGTGCAACGTGCAGAAACAGTAAAGTAAGGTGTAAAGCTAAACCAATGCAGGCAAGTGTAATGTAACACCAAAGGCAACAGCGTTGCAGTGCCAACGGTAAAACATGGTAGATAACCCACAGATACGGCAGCAGAGACACACCCAATGACATCACCGGGTGTACAGCACAACACTATAAAGTGGGAATGCACACAACACACAGCGAATTCCCAAACGCTGCCTTACGGTGTAAACACACGGGAACTTTTAAAATGTATATGTTGGGTGCTGCCGTGGCGTGATGCATCAGCATGTGCTAGAGACAGACGGAGTTGCGGAGGAGGGTGCCGACAACTACCGGAGGCCTCAGAGGAGAAGGAGAGTGTTCAGACCAAGGGTGACCACCAGGGGCTGCAAGACCTGGAGATAGTAGAGCGTTACAGGGTGGACAGGGACACGTTACAGCAAATAGTGGAGCTGTTCCGCCAAGCCTGAGAACAAGAGACAACAGAGGGGAGCCCATCCCAGTGGACACAAAGGTATGTGTAAGCTTGCGAATACTGGCAACAGGTACCTTTCAAAGGCCAACCGGGATATAATGGGCATCTCACAGGCATCAGCATCCAGGGTACTACACCAGTTTCTGGATGCCATGTTACATGCCCATGAGTATATATACTTCCCCAGATCTCAGGAGGAGTTGGCTAGCAATATGCGCCACTTCCACCGTGTGGCACAATACCCAGAGGTACTGGGTGCGATAGACTATGCGTACATAGAAATCAAGTCACCACCCGGTGAGCAGGGTAGACACTACATAAACCGCAAGGGATTCCCCTCCATCAATTGCCAGGTTGTGTGCAATGCGCAGGGCATTATCATGGATGTGTGTGCTGGCAGCCCCGGAAGCTACCACGACTCCCATATCTGGCATGCCTCACAGCTGTATCAGGTATTCGCCAGGGGGGACATCACACAAGGTCACCTTGTGGGGGATGCTGGCTATGCATTGGAGCCGTGGATGATCACACCCATCAGAAATGCACACACACACATGCAAGAACGCCATAATGAGGCACACGCACAAACCAGAATAATCATAGAGCGTGTGTTTGGGATGTTGAAATCACGGTTCCGGTGCTTGGATACATCTGGTGGAGCCTTGCAGTACTCTCCAGGCACATGTGCCCACATATTCATAGTATGTGCTATGCTACATAATATGATCCTGCGGAAACAGCTGCCGCAGGGACATGATGGTGTAGGGCCACCAAGCCTGCCACAACTGCCAAGGCAAGCACAGGCACAGGGCGTTCAGCGCCATGAACACACTGTGCCAGCCCCAGTAGGCAGACGGAGGCGTACCCAATATGCCTATACCTTGGCAAAGAGGGAACGTATAGCACATACTCTGACAGCGTAGGCCCCATGGACTGACACCTCCCTACCTGCACACACAGTGAAATGGACGTCACACAAACATGTCCGCCCGTAATGTGTACTGTGTGGGTGGTCCCATGTGCGACTCCAACATAGGTAGCACCCAAACACTGCACAACCAACAGCCAGCGGAGCATGGAACGCCAACACCTCAACCGCACGCGGGTCCGACAGCAGACGGCGTAGCCGTATACTGCCACATTCGGTGCAAGGTGTCTACATATGTACATATGTGCATACACAAATATGGATATAGATATCATTACACACGTAGAAATATATGTGCACATACACAGATATAAAGTACAACAAGTTAAACAGGGAATCACAGGGATGCAAGGTTACAGATGCAGTAAGATGCGAACTCTCAACATAGTAAACATACTGAACGACAACCCGACTATCCGGGAGGGTGGACAGAGCAGGGAACGCCACCCATGGAAAGGTCAATCCACCTAAATGCATATTCGCCAGTCGGGATGATCGCCAGGCCACGATACAGTAACAGGACATGTGCGTGTAATATTCATAGGATATGAGGGCGGAGGTAGACACTGCCGCCGGCGATGTGGTCAACGTAGGTACTGTGTGCAACCGTCCCTGCGAAAGCGGCAGTATGTCTATGTGTGAGGTGAGGGTGTCATGTGTTCCGCTGTGCCAGTGTAATGTGTGTGACACTATAAAATGTGTATGTAGGTGACATGTGACAGGCGGAGTGGAATAACATGTGTAGGCATACAGTATAGGAACCACAGGCGTATGTATAGAAGTACCCACAAAGTAGTACTGAGAGCTCCTCACTGGCTAGGCGTGGCGTAAAACGATGCAAATCGAAAATGTCCCAGAATGTACCACAGGAGTATAGCCAACATGACATGCAAAGGACGCATGTACAAACCATCACCGTATGTATGGCGCCGACATGTTAATTCCAATACGATATATCGGCAACGTTACACAGCAATAGTTATGTACCGTGGAAATACGCATGTGCCACCCCGGCACCGATCGTGGACACGTATCGTCCTGTAAACACCGCTGTGTGTTCTACGAGTGTTAAACAAGCAATCGCCACCCGAATAGGTGGCAACCGGTAGCATACAGGCCGTACCAACTACAGGATCACAATGACCGTAAATATCCGTGACGAAATGCCAAGGGATAGTCGGCACGTACGAACAGCTGCAGATATACTACCGATGTGACGGAGGAATACATGCAGGAAGCACACAGGCAGGCGGTACCGACAGCAGACGACATCAACAAAACCTACACTCCTAGAACAACAGACAGGTAACTTGTAACTCCCCAGGCAGGGATGGAGCACACACAGAAGCATAACGTGTATGTACAAATGCAAGGCCCACAACCCGTACCCGTCACCCACAGCCGCCGATATACCCCATCGCACATATCAAAGGGATACAATCCGAAATAGCAGCAAAAACATACAGGCAGTTAATGACAGCGGCATACCCGCAACATCCCGCGTGGGAACCACTATCAGCAGCGGATGCATACCTGCATCCGTTGCGTAAAGGAATACAAGAGCTATGTTACACATCAGAATGCAAAACGCCATCGACAGACGCCGGCAGGACACGGACACTCACATGTGGAACATAATACCATACCCAACACACACAATCCAAGGCTAACACCACAGCCAAATGTACCTGACGCCACACATAGCGGTTGTAGTCACACATAATATAACACAATACATACCATCCCCACGAAGGTAGTGCAGATAACCGACGCCCAGACGATGAATGAACCATGGCCTAGTTCCGAGTACCGGCATTTAATGGAGGAGATGCACAGGTGATATGCGCATAAGTACACACCGAGGAACAGCTATTGGTGTGATGAACCCACATGCCGCAGGTGACGACGGATATAAGGAAGACTCCCAGGATACTCAAACTGTATGTTCATACCGAACAAAGACGTTATTCCTACAAGAGCCGGTCACTTGTCAGTAGCGAGACACAAACGGAATACGGAAAGGAATACAGGAAAGGTATGTAGACCCCACGAGATGTACTGGTGTGTAACGCATGATATGTATGACAAATCGGCTCTGTATGTGAATGGTGTTTGTTAGTAAAGATACCTGTCCAGAAAGGAGAGAGTGGTGAAAGGTGGTTATGTAGTGTTAACCTGCTGAGTATACCAACCACTGTGGACACCGTGTGCACAGCAGTGGGACATCATGTACACAGCCGGGATAGGCCAAGGGGTGCCATCGTGATTTAAAACACAGAACAATGCCACCACCCATGCTGATGCTGGCAGTGGATGCCCAACAATGAAGTGCCACAGCAGGGGATAGGACATCTATGTATAGTGTCACAGCACACATGTGTATGGGCAGATATTGTCGATGTCATACGTAATGTGTGCACGACGTGCACGTATGCCTCGCAGTAGGGGTGACCATGTCAAGTATGTATAATGTAAAGCTATCATGATGGATACGTTCAGACATTATACACAGTATCACAGGCATAGCATGCATGATGGACGTATGGCCTAGTTGTATGTACATTAGCAGGATATGTATGGCCTGCAGATATGGGACAGAGCAGTAGCAGAATAGCCACCCAAAATGGAAGGAACATCAAGTAACCATGTCCAAGCTATCTGTAGCAGGTGCAATGTGTGCAACAATGATGTCTGGCAGGTCCATGTGTAAACACATGTGCAATGTACACAGTCGTGCCACCCCCCCATGGTACTGTCCACTGGACAGCAAAGGTGGATGTCAACTGCATGTCTACACAGTCCTGCTGTTGAGGTGGTCCCATGTGTATGTGTCACCCTATCAGCAAGGGAGCTATCACATGACCAGTGCCACAGTGTGTCCCTGTGGGATGTGCACAGGACCTATGTTCTACAGCATGGTGTGTGTCCAGTCTGTGTAGGTAAACAGAAGCCCAGGCTAAGCAATGTGGCTTGTGTGCACATATGCATGAATGCTTCATTCACCCTGCCCACTGCAAATGCCATGTAGGAGTACTACATGCATCAGTAATGTGGAGGACATGGCCCATGGCAGAGTACATGACACCACTGTGTAAGTGGTATGCAGATGAGTACAGATGTGTTCCCCGTCTGTCATCTGCATATGTAAACTGTCTGAGCCTGGTATACATCGCGGCATGACTATACTGTGACATGGAAAGTTGTAGCCATTGTGGAAGGCACAGCACGAATGTGTTATAGTAACCCTGCCCATGTGTAGATGTGTGTATGGCACAAGTACAAAGGCTACCAATGTCCCAGCAACACACATAGTCCAGATATGTGTGGCCCTGCAGATGTGTACCCATGCCACAGTGGAATATGGCAACCACAGCACCATGTGGGGCATGTGTGTGTACAGCAACCATGTACAATGTGATATGCATGTATAGGGACAGTATCCACGTGATACACAGTGGATGACTGTCGCTATGCAAAGGTGATGTGTATGCACCATCTGTGATGTATCTGACACAATGACATCTACACGATATATCTGCCACACCAACACCTGTATGGTTGTTAGCAGTATGAGCTGGTGGAGCTAGAATGCTGCCAGGTATGTAGATGTGGGACATGTAGACATGGACATTACTCCGTGACAGCATGTTATGTATGTAAGCAAATAGTGAACATGAGGGGACACATGACTGAGGACTATGTAATGCCACATGTACCTTACATGTCATAGGTAGCATGATATGCTTGCACCACTGTGTGACCTGTCCAGGAGTCACATAGCCTAACATCCTGAGACACAGGGTATGATGTGATGGTGGATGTGTAAATTGCCAATACCAGAATGTGGAATGGTGCTGAAGGGCAATGTGGGGATAATGTCTGATCTGTTACCCTTTGTACTACATCAACCACCCATGCAATGGTATGACAGGTGGCCATCATGTGGATGTGGTGTGCTGTGGCACACAGACGCCCAACAAGGGTGCCAGTAAAGGCATGGAAGTCATCAATGAGTGTGTGAAGCATGTATGTGAGGATGTGCCCCAGTGCCATACTGAATGGTGCAGTCATGTATGTATGAATGCAGTCCCACACGTGCAATGCACTACCACCCATGTGTAGTGTGATAGATGCGGTGGTGTGGTGGTCAAGGTACACAACGTCCATGAATGGGCTAGCAGTTAATTCAGTGGGCTGCTGCAGAGACACATAACAACCAGTTTGGCGGGATAGAACAGCTATGGAGATTGGAGGTGACATTGGGACAGTGTCCGAGGACATAATGTGTGCATGGCAGTACCATGTATGTGTCCACAGGGACAATGTGATGTCCATGTATGGATTGGAACCCTGTAGTGAGTGAGAGTGTATATTATTGGTAAGTATCCCATTGGCTGGCATGTTGCCAACAACATCTCTGTCGGCAATGCCTGGGTGACTGTTGTATGCTACATTGAATGTGGATGTAGCCAAACAACACAGACATACCACCACACTGCGTGAGGGCCCACACTGCAAAGTATGGTGGTCATGTGTAGGTAGCTAGCTGTGGAGTATGTGATGGACCAAGAGGACACACGATGACTGTCAAGTGATGCACCACACACATCTGAACATACCCACCGTGCAACAGCCTGCACATGCGCCCATACAGCACATGTGCATGGAACATGCATACCACCGTGGCATCTGTGAAAAGGCCAGTACCACCATGTCTCTGTGTGGAATAGCATGGTCCCTACCAGTGCGTACATGTAGCGGAAGTGCATTGTGATATGTGTCAGCATAGTCATGTATACTGTCCGTCTGCCGGGGTGCCATGCCATTAACTACCCCCGTCAGCAGATGTTGGTAGTACCGTCTGTTGAGCACATGTACCATGTATGCTGCAATGGGTGTGTGTCCAGGGTGTGGCTAGCAGGGCCGCAAAGCATATATGTCCATCAACCAGAGGGGGGATGTCTGTAGGTATAGCACACAGACACATGGAGGAATGGTGCATGCCAAGGGTAGTGTAGGTATGGTATGTCTTGTTTAATGTGTCACCCAGCTATGTGTAGTGCATGGCCAAGCATGTGTGGGTACATGGGAGTCCATACTAGGGAAGTGCGTGTCACTGTCAGCACATGGCAGTAGCAACTGTCCGAGGTGCAATGTACAGTATCATAACACAGCCAGCATGTAACCTGTGGTGTACAGTGTACTCACCGTCACGTATCACAATGTGTCTAGCGGTCACAAACATGGGTATCCGAACATGGAGTACCTATGATGCATTTGTCTTAGAAAAACATACAGTATGTGTGTAAATCACTGTGTGATGTGGGATCCACTCACCTGTGTGTGTTGCAGGCCAGGTATGTGCCTGGGAGGTATGATCTGTGTACAATCTGGACCGGCAGGTGTGCTCTGTAGAGCATGGAGGCAGATCCCAGGCACCGCAGATTAATGTCAGGCATGCCTTACTGTGTGTGCAGTGCATGTGTACAGCACAGTGGGGGGTGCAAGCATTGTCACACATCACTGCATGTCGTGCCTGCCTGTGACAGCCCTGCTGGCGACAGACATGTGACACTGCTGCAGAGGCAGCATAGCATGTGAAAGAAAGT
>NC_056726.1:1532665152-1532670152 GCF_019279795.1 Protopterus annectens
TATCCATGTAAATCCGGGTATCTGTTACCCTGAATGTAAATGCAAAACAATACGGACTATCTGGATGTCTGGGTATTGAAACGGAAGCATAGCTTATATGTACCATGCTAAGATACTTCTGTGGCGGGTTCATAGCATTCAATATAGTGTGTGGGTCTGGCACCATCGGTACCCTAGGTATTATTACATGATTTACAGCTTGTACATCCTGTACCATCCGCCATTCCCCCTTTGCTTTTCTATCAGAAGATACAGGGGTATTGCATGGTGAATAGTGATTACTTTGTAGATGGGGAATTCCCTCTGTGACTTTACAGATATCTTCTGGTGTCCACGGTCTATACACTAAGGGAGTTGGGTCCTGGCCTTCCTGTCCTGTATGAGGGTTCGGTACTTCAATTAATTGACAGATATCCTCACTCTGTTCTAATGACTGTCTTCTTACTTAAGTGTCCCTAGGTATGTTACGAGTTCGGGATGTGGTTTCAATAGCTTCTCTTACATTTGGTCGTTGTGATACCTCTGTTGCCACAGGATAACGTGGGGGGGACTAGCCTGCCCTCCCGCTTCATATCCTGGATGTGGTATCGGAGGTGGTAGGGGGTGGGGGGGTCTGTCGCTACTACTGTATTATTATCTTCTTTGTGTACGTCTGATGCTTTCGCATTTCTAGTGTTCTGTTCCCTTCGGTTCACTACCTCAATCCACCTATGTGCTTGACGGATACCCAATTGTCGCTGTTTTTTCGCCTGCACATCTTAGGGTTGCCACCTTTTCAAATGCACAAGGTGGGACATTAGTGTTAGGAACGTGTAATTTGGCAGGGCATAACATACCCACGGCCAGTACAAAGGACAGCAATTCACTTTTTGCCAGGAGAGCAACCTATTCTTGTAGCATTTGAGTTGCTTATTCTGTTTATTATGATATTTTGGTGTTTCAGATACAAAATTACTGTTTTATGCTACCATTTAAGAAGATATCTGAGAAATCTTTGTCCTAAGATATCAGGACATTTGCCATTTGTTCAGTTTGTTTGCAGGACACAACTGGCCAAAGAGGGACTGTCCCTCACAAAGTGGGACAGGTGGTTACCCTAGAACATCTGCATCACATTTTCAGTGATTCCAATGTTTCAGTAACGATATTTTGTCTAATATACCATCAATGTCATATTTATTACCCCATTTTGCAGAATATCTCACATTATGTGCTCTCTGCAATTGCATATACTTCACGTCACCCGTCAAACGCGGATCACATGATCTGTTTGTGCACTATTCTCCCATATCCTCTACACGACTGTTACATAACCCTTCTCTCATACCACGTGGTATCTCCTTCCCTGTATCCACTGTAGTGTCTACAATGACTATTTACTCTACTCTGTGTTCCCCTGATCTATGTCCAGATTTAAAACTACTTGGATTGGTCTTCGACCTGCTATCACAACTGTTAACAGAAACACAATGTAGTCTGGTCCCTGATCTACAATAGAGACAAAGAGGCAAACCCTCCTTACCTGAGCCTCCTGTTTATGACTGCACGTTTTCTTCTTGGGATCCAGTTTTCCGCTTTTCAGCCACAGATCAGACAGTGGACAGCCTCTTTACACACAACAATTCAGTCGGAGGTCTTTTCACTCAAGAAGAACCATTTAGGCAAATTCTCCTGCGCACATGTTTAAACACCCATGCACTCTGACCTGTAGCTTACCAAGGGAATTCCAGATAACAAGGACCACAATGTCAAATAAGTTGTTAAAACCAGACTGTTGAAATCAGTAGGCTTTTCTAGGTGACAGTCAATAACACAGGAAGCTCGGGTTCACAACGTTTTAGTAGTGTACACAGGCAGGCAAAATAATATACAGTCCAAGTATGAAAGTTTTGTCTGACTCTATACAGTAAGCAATTTCTTTATATAGTGTTTACAATCAGCTTTTGCCCACCTTACTGACGTGGTCGGTCACAGGGCATTTCCATCACTATGGTCCGCAATATTCTATACATACGTGGGTGCTGAGGTCATGCTTTTAAAATGTTTTCCCATGAGAATAACACAGCCTTGCAAGGCACCTGGTCAATTACAGTGTCCTTCTGTAATTGTAGCTGTTTCAAGGACCCTGGACTGTTCCGATACAATAGTCAGTTCATTTCTTAATACGCCTTTGTCTCTCTGGTAGGAGTTGTACTCTATCTTCGATAGAGCTCACAAGGCCATCCTCCTCAGGGGAAGGGAGGATGTTATGCATGTACATACATTTATTTTTCTGCAACCCAGTAGATAATTAATGCTGAGAGACATAAGCCTGCTGTACTGGTTACTGCCAGGGTCAGAGTTCGATCACACTGCAGCTGAGCTTCACCAATTACATGCATGATCATTTCTACTGCCATATTGTACGGTACAATTCAATGCATTATATAGTATTTTGCTTCTAAACTGGCACTTCATCTGTGTTTCTATATATATTTTTCTAACAACATCCATCCGGCCATATGCATGTTGTTCCGTCCTTTACCTTGACCGTGTGTATTTGGCCGTCCGGCAACGCTACTCTCCACATGTGATGTCCCACCTTCCTTCTGTGCCTGTGGCACCCTGTTAGGACGCCCTGTTTGGTAGGCATGTTCCGCTATATGTGTTTGACTTCTCTGCATAGCTAATCATCGATGCAGTGGTTCAACAACCCGACTTGTCCACATGTGTACAGTTATGTGCACCGTGGCGTGCAAACCTATATGGTTTGGACGGTACATACCACATGCGAGATGTACACATTCTGCAGACACATTCACATGCAGCCATTTCCATATCTGTACCTGAGGTGGGTTGGTGACATGTGGGGTACATATTTGCCCGCGTGGCACTGCCTAACACAATACTTCTTACCACATTTCAGGTATGCCCATTGTGTGTAGGTGTGTAGCTGCACAAGGATGCTAGCTGGTTTGGGTGCACAGGCGTACATGGGTGGGACTTACATGCTACAATGGGGCTATTGTGTATTACATCTGCATGCATGGGTCCTACTTCTGGATATTACACTTAGACATACGCCATCCTGTGTATGCGACAAACACATTGCTGGGTGTGGGACATGTTGCTATGCACATGTTTGCCTGTGTTTAGGGTATCTTGGTTCCTTCCAGTTGTTATGTCGACACAGCTACCCGGCTGTGTACTCTCACTACTGCTTGTGACCATTATGGTTGACACCTTTTCCAATGCCCATAGTGGGACATCTTTTGTGGAAACATCGGATTTTGCAGGACAACACATACCCACAGCAAGTGGAGTTGACAGAACTTCACTTGTTTGCCATAATATACGCTTATTCTGTTAGCATTTGGGTTCCTTATTCAGTTTCTTATGCCATGTATGTGTTTCATATACAAAATACATGTTTTATGCTACTATTTCAGGTATATTGCGGGAATATTTTTGGCAGGTAATCTCAGGTCATTTGCCAGTTTTTCGGTTTTTGGTGGGACACATCTGTCAAATGAGGGACTGTCCATAGCAAAGTGGGACAGCTGGTTACCCTGGTGACCATGCCCATGTCGCTACTGGGGTTGCCACCTTTTCCAGTGGCCAAGGTGGGACATTTTCAGGACTCACATCAGATTTTACAGGCCAACACATACCCACGGTCACTATATGGCATAGAACTTCACTTGTTTGCCTAAATAAAAGCTTATTGTTGTAGCAGTTTGGTTGCTTATTCTGTTTCTTGTGACATTTAGGTATTTCAGTTACGGAAATAACCATTTCATGCAACCATTACATTAAATACGGGATATCATTATGTCCTACAATCTTAGCACATTTGCCGTTTTTAATATTATTTATCGGGACGCAACTGCCCATAGAGGGACTGCCCCTCGCAAAGTGGGACAGGTGGTAACCTTACTCGCTACTCCTATGTCGGTGCGGCGCGCTGACATGCTGCGGTACACCTTCTCTGGGTATGCCCACTGACGGTGCATTGCGGGACAAACACGGTGTTAAGCGTATCCTTTGTTCCTTGGACGGGTACACTTAGGGCTTCGTGGGTTGTATTTGCTTCTCCGTTTTGTTGGGACGGGTACTATGTTGCATACTCTACGTGCGTTTCATTCTGCACGGGCCCTGGCTGCTGCCATTACTATTATGGGCGGACCGTGGCAGTCAGCACATTAGGTTGCTCATCGCCTGCCGGCTTAGCCACGCCCGGACGATCCTACTTGGGCTCGCCACGCACTACGACGCGTGTCTGTGGTTGCGGTGCGCTCTCATTACTATGCATATGGTGCTACTACGCCGACTACTCACTGCACCGCCGGCGCAGGCCTTACACCGGCCTTGCGCCGAGCTTCATGAATCCCGGGGGGGGGTGTTGCTATGGGCACACCATGCACCAACAGCTACGCCAATTTCGTAATGGCTGACTAAGAAAATACTTATGTGCTCAACAACCCCTTTGAAAGATCATTGAAATTTTATAAACATCTTGTGGATCATGTCTAACTTATATGGGAAGACACATCGGAGAGTCTTAATGACTGCAGCATACTTGGAGAGTACTACTGAATTTTTGAAATTCACCTTGCATTATTTGACAACCTGCATTAGTTTATTGGATGTTAATATCTCATTAGATGAGAAAGTAAATTTACTATGAGCCTACACAGAAAAGAGTGCAAGAAGAACAACTTGTTAAATAGGAATCCCTCTTTCACGTTCTCTAATGTGATTAAGAATCAATTCAATAGGACATCCAGACTATTCACTAAGGGTGAGGACTATACTACAACAGTTTTGAGTTTGAAGGCAGATCTCTGAAAAAGGGGGTACATGCATGTTGAAACAGAAAAAGTAATGGCTGCATTTCATGTAAATAGGATGGTTAAAGTGCAACCTGGTTTCAATCACCTACGTAATAAAATTCACTCAGAAAGTAAAGAAACTTCAGCTGATAGTGCTGTGGGGTGAATTCAGTCTACACGAAGTAGAAA
>NC_056726.1:1532675152-1532705152 GCF_019279795.1 Protopterus annectens
GCACAAGCCGAGCAAAACCTAAACATTGTTAATACCAACAACCTGGAACAGTTGGTCCATTCTCCTACCCGGAGTACAAACATCCTTGACCTTCTACTCATAAACATGGGGGGAATGTTCCTCACCCAATGTAATACCATTGCTCATCAGATCTGACTATAAAGCAGCATTACTTAAAATAAAAATTAAATCTGGGGATCCATCAAAACCAAAAACCTTTAGGAACTATTCCAAGGCTAATCTCTCTGTACTAAGTAACACCTTGGCTAAATTCCAAGCACCCACACACACAGTTATCAACATATAATATACTGAGCTATTTACAAAATCTCTGTACAGCTATATTGATAGCTGCATAGACCAATTTGTGCCCACTTGTATTAAGAATAAGCAAACTCAAAAGACAAGCCCTGCTGGTGGAATCACAATATCAATAGGTTATACAAGAAAATAAAAAAATTCTTGGCCAAGAGTAGGAGGATTAAAGCCATACATACTAAAAGCCACCTGACTAAATCTAAACAGGCAGATAAGAGGGTCAATTAATTCTTCAAAGGCTAACGAGTAAAAAATGTCCGAAACCTCAGAGAAAATACACAACGATGGGCAGAACTTGTTGTAAATGGCATCACCTACATTGAACTGGAGAACATTGCCAACCTTTTGGCTGACAGGTGCAGCTCAAATTTCTCATAGGATCATATGATCATAGGATCATAGGAGGCTACTAGGCTAATGGCCCTAGGGCCATTACAAGCCTAGCCAAGTACAACCCCTGTTCTCAAGAATATCAAGGTATTAAGTGGAACTAATTCAACAACTACTGCCCCTATCCAAAAGGGACACGGGTGAAACTCCCAGGGTGAATTTGCGGTTTCCCATCCAATCCTCCAGATTATACTTAAATAGGGTCAGTGAGGGGCCCTGCTTCACCTGAATTGGAAGTTTGTTCCTGAGGAGACATAAAGTACAGTTGTGTACACCTACCATAAATGTAGATGTTCGAGTGTCTTCACTGTTGCAGTCATAACTGTAGGGTGTTCCTGCCGGCAGGCAGCCCGAGGTCGGCCAGAATCACAAAGTCTGGGTCCGGCGTCAGCTGTACAAGCTAGTACCCTGACGTCAGTACGCTCTGGTACATAGCCCTCAGCTGACGCCATCTTCTCCAGCCTTTCTTGCCCCAGATGTCAGAAATCCCCAAAAAAACAAAAATGAGTTCAACAAGGAAACACAAATACACCATAAAAGAGGAAAAAATAGGGGATAGGAGGGAGGGAAACACCGACTGCAACAGTGAAGACACTCGAACATCTACATTTATGGTAGGTGCACACAACTGTACTATGTTCTTCGTGTTTCACTGTTGCAGTCATAACTGTAGGGTGGAATCCCAAAGCAGTGGAGCAAGGGAGGAGGCTTAGATAGAAGAAGGGGCAGCAAGAAGGCCCTGCAAAACAGCAGAGGCAAAACCTGCCCTGGTCTTAGAATACAAAGGGAGATTGTAGTGCTTGGAAAAGGTATGCACAGAACTCCAAGTGGCAGCTTCCAAGATATCCTTAGTAGGAACTCCTCTGAGAAAAGCTGTAGAAGTGGCAGCTGCTCTAGTAGAATGACTTCTCACAGTACCTGGAAACTGTTTCCCATGATGAGTGTAACAAAATCTTATTCCATAAGCAATCCATTTAGAAATAGTTTGTTTGGAAATAGCCTTTCCAAGAGAAGTGGAGGCAAAAGAAACAAACAATTGGTTAGATTTTCTGAACTCTTTAGTCTTGTCCAAGTAAAATCGTAACTGTCTGTGTACATCCAATGAATGCAAAATCCTTTCCCCTTTATTTTGAGGATTAGGAAAGAAGGTAGGAAGGTGAATTGTCTGATTTAAAGCAACTTTCGAAATTACCTTAGGCATGAAAGTAGGATTGGTCCTCAAGGATACTCTGTCTTGATGGAAAATAAGGTATGGTTCCACAGCCATGAGAGCTTGCAACTCTGAAACCCTTCTGGCAGAAGTCAATGCTAACAAAAGAACTGTCTTCCACGACAAAAACTTAATATCAGAAGCCGCAGCAGACTCAAAAGGAGGCAAAGTGAGTTTTTCCAAAACATAGTTAAGATCCCAGGCAGGGACAGGAGGGGTCCTGGGAGGCCTCAAATTCTTAGCTCTTCTCAAGAATTGTCTCACCAATGGGTGGGAAAAAACAGGAGGATCAGTATTGAAATGAGCAGATATAGCAGAAGCATGAATCATAATGGAAGAAAAGGAAAGGCCTTTAGACAAAAGGTCTGAAAGGTAAAGCAAAATAGACAAGAGATCAGGCACAAAAGGGTTAGAGCCTCGGTCCTGCATCCAAATACAAAATCTTTTCCATTTAGAGGCATAGGATTTCCTAGTGCTAGGCCGCCTAGCTTCTAGAAGAACATCCAAAACTTGTTGGGGGAGCTTAGAAGAAATCAAATTCCCTTGAAGAGCCAAGCTGCCAGGCAAAGGGTCTTAAGATGAGGGTGTAGCATCTGACCCTGATGCTGGGACAGAAGAGAAGTGTACAGAGGAAGGATCCAAGGAGGTTCCAAGAACAGATGCTGTAAAGTTGGATACCAAAACTGTCGAGGCCAATTTGGAGCAATCAAGATGATGAACTTGGGCTTGTCCTGTTTTATCTTCAGTAATACCCGAGGAAGAAGAGGAAGAGGAGGGAAGGCATATCCCGAAAGGTTCCTCCAACTGAATGACAGGGCATCCACTTTCCAAGCTGTTTTGTGGAAGGACCTGGTGCAAAAGAGAGGCAGCTGATGATTGAGATGGGATGCAAACAGATCTATCTGGGGACACCCCCAAACTGCAGTTATCCTGTTGAATAAATTGGTGTCTATCATCCATTCGTGAGGATCCGAAATGTTTCTGCTTAGGCTGTCTGCTAAGAGATTCTGCTTTTCTGGAATGAATTGAGCCTGAAGATGCAGATTCAGACTTAGAGCTGTGTCCCATAAAGCCATAGCTAATCTGCAAAGGGGGTATGAATGAGAGCCCCCCTGCTTGTTTATGTACCACATAACTGTGGTGTTGTCTGTACGAATTAGAAGAGGCCCTGGTTGCAAAAGGTTCTTGAAGGCTAGAAGAGCATTTAGAACTGCCAACATTTCCTTCAGATTGATGTGCCAGTGAAGATGGTTCTTTGTCCAGGTTCCCTGCTGGCAATTGTTTTGAAAATGTGCTCCCCAAGCATAATCCGAGGCGTCCGTGGTTATAATTTGAGAAGGTTGAGGTAGACGAAAAGGCTTTCCTTCGTTTAAAGCACACACCCTGGACCACCAAAGGAACTCCTTCTGGAGGCAGGGGATCAGAGGAATCATAGTGTCCAGATCGTGGTAATGCTGTGACCATACACTTTTTAGATACCACTGAATCTTTCTCATATGAAGCCTTGCATTTGGGATTAACAGAATGCATGAAGCCATGTAGCCCAGAGCTTGCAGGAATTTCCTTGCAGTGAGCTGAGTTAAAATTGCCAAGGTTTTGAAAATTGAAGCCAGCTGTATTTGTTTTTCTGGAGTAAGGAAGGCCCTTTGTAAGGTTGTATTTAGGAGGGCTCCCAAAAATATCATTTGTTGAGAAGGGATCAACTGTGACTTTTTTATGTTCACTAAGAATCCCAGTAGGAGGAGAAGACGTTGAACAAAATCCAGATGCTGAAGTAAAAGATCCTTGCTGTCTACCTGAATAAGGCAGTCATCCAAATAGGGGTAAATCTGAATCCCCTGAAGTCTGCAATAAGCCACTACTGGGGCCAGGCACTTGGAAAAAACCCTGGGCGCAGTAGATAACCCAAAGGGCAGTACAGAGAATTGAAAGTGCCTCGAGCCTGCCTTGAATCTGAGGAATTTCATGCGTTCCTGCCTGATGGGAATGTGTAAGTAGGCCTCCTTTAGGTCCAATGTCACCATCCAAGCGTCCTGGGAGAGCATTGGAATCAGTTGTTGCAGAGTAAGCATCTTGAATTTTGGAATTTCCAAAAAGGTGTTTAACACTGAAAGGTCCAGAATAGGTCTCCATGAGTTTTGTTTTCTTGGAACCAGAAACAGTCTTGAGTAAAAGCCTTTTCCCATTTCTGAGAGAGGAACAGGCTCTATGGCTCTCATGGCCAGTAGAGCATCCACTTGATTTAAGGCCTCTGACCATTGATGTTTTGGCAGATCTGGCCAACCGATAATCCTTGGCAGAGTATGAAAATGGAACTTGTAGCCTCTTAAAATCACGTCCAATACCCATTTGTCCTGGGTAATATGAGCCCAATTTCTGTAAAAAAGAGAAAGCTTTCCTCCGAGAGGGGCATCCAGGTAAGGAGGTCCTGTAGCCCAACCGAGAGAGTCATTGAGTCTGTTTCCTTTGAGATTGGGATCTGTCTTCTCCCCGTCTAGGTGAAGAAGCAGTCCATTGTCTGGATCTGTAAGAGGCCTGAGCTTGACCACGACCTCTGTAGCATCTATATCTTCCCCTTTGAGGCCTGTCAGATGTGGGAAAGGACCAATTATTGGAGGGCCAATTCCTGGAAAATCTAGGAGGCTGAACTTGTAAGAAATCTTTCACAGTCTGCATAGATTTTGCCTTTTCTTCCATCTTTTTAATAACCTCCTCAGCCTTAGATCCAAATAAAACATCATGCTGAACAGGGGCATCTAAAAGCTTAGCCTTAACCTGTTCCGGCAAACTTTGTTCACGAAGCCAGGCATGTCTCCTAATAACAGTACCAGAGGCTGCGGCCCTGCAAGAAGCTTCCAAAGCATCAAAACCACAATGTAAACTATGCTTGTTCACTTGTTCAGTTGCATGCAATACATCCTGTAATTCCTTATCCTCTGCACATGCTGGAAAAGTAGCAAGCTTTTGCTTCAAAACAGACAAAAGAAATTACTGATACTTAAACATATGGAACTGGCAATTTAAAGCCCTAATAGAAAGGGTAGCAAAAGTATATACCTTTTTACCCCACCTGTCTAAGGCACGAGAATCCTTCTCAGAGGGAATAGGATTTTTGGAAGAAGCAACCTTAGCAGCCTTAGAACCCTGAGAAATAGTTTCAGGATCTGCAAAAGGGTTCTTAAATAAGAATAAATGAGAATCAGGGACCCTGTAAAATCTATCAGGCTTAGAAGGAGCAGGGGGCATGGAATCAGGATTCAAATTAGCCTCAGAAAAGGCATCATCCACAATATCAAGAACAGGAGGAATAGCTAAAGGTCTGTGTTGAGGAAGAAGAAGGAATTCCCTAAGCCTCTTCTTGGAAGCAGAATAATCCTGACCTTCCCAATGAAAATGTTCCCTCATCTCATGTAAGGTCTCCCCAAAAGAAAAATCCTCAGGCGGAGAAGCAGAGGGCAAGGAATCCTCAGCATCCTAATCCTCATAAGGAGGAAAAGAATATTCCTGATCAGAGGAAGAAACAGAAGATACAGAAGCCTGGTCAGAGGAATCCAAAGGAACATCCTGTCAAGGCCTTTTCTCTGGAGGGGGGTGAGAACCCCTAATCATTGTAAGCAAATCTTCAGCCATCCTTAGCAATTGCTTCTGTGTCTTGGGAGTAGATTCAGAAGTAGCTTGAGCAGAAACTTTAGGCTTAACTGGAGTCTTAGACTTTGCCTTTGTCTTTGATATAGTGATGTGAGTAGGCCTGAATACCCCCTCAGAAGCCGGTACCTGCACAGCGGTTCCGGACCCATCTGAGGGAGCGACGTCCGAAGGTCCTGCAGCAGGTAAATCAGTAGTCCTTGATGGCTCCCCATGGGAGTCCATATCGGCCATCGGTTCAAAAGTGGCGGACGACAGGGGCTGCAAAAGTGCCTCACTGACGACAGCCGAACCGGATGCTGGCTCCAGCTGCAACGAATCTTGTTTGGACCTCGGAGGCCTGTCTTTGTCTTTGCGCTTCTTTTGAATTCCGGTAGTATCCGAAGACATTCTATAATTGAAGCGTCTGCCAAAGTAATTTAAAGCCCAGTCGTACCGACGCTTAATAGTGCAAGAATTGAACCTGGCACAGAACCGACAACAAGAAACGTCGTGGTCAGGGCCTAAACAAGGTAAACAGTAAGTGTGGAAATCTTTATGAGGTATCTGTTTTCCACACGCTATACAATTATTAACTTTTTCTGACATTGGAGGAACAAGAAAAAGATTCCCCAATGGGGTACTTAGCTTTGAGAAGAGAAGTAAGAACTTTGGACCAACAACAATCAAATACGCTGTTCGAAAATCGCCAACCAACAACTTGCGAGCTGCTTTCCACCGCACGGCAAGAAAGACTGGAGAAGATGGCGTCGGCTGAGGGCTATGTACCAGAGTGTACTGATGTACTGACGTCAGGGTACTAGCTTGTACAGCCGACACCGGACCCAGACTTTGTGATTCTGGCCGACCTCGGGCTGCCTGCCGGCAGGAACACCCTACAGTAATGACTGCAACAGTGAAACAAGAAGAACATCCTCTGTGAGACATATCTGTCTCTGGAGCAAGTCCTGCTGATTTCGCATACTAGGCTGAGTTCCCTAGAGTAAGTGCATCTTATACCATTTGATTTACAAATGTGCAGCATTTCCAATAGAGCAGGATCTGAGATTACTTTATATGCAAGGCAGAGGTCACCTCTGATTAGTCTGTAATACACAGAGTATGACATATGCTGAAGTTCCTGAATTTCCTTTGTAAGAAATCTTTGAGGTCTTTAAAGTTGATGCAGGTGCCTGGTAAGGTATATACTAAAGGTAGCATTTTACTCTATTATTGACCTGATGAGTAAGGAGTACAGTGGGGTTATAACCTCTTTTGTTTTGAATGCAATGCCCTTACTTATGAGGTGGGTGACAAAAAAGTCTTTATTACAACTGAGACATGGTGGTCAAAGACAAGGTTGCTGTTAACCTGTGTGCCCAAATGTCTCATCACTGTTTGCATGCTTAGGGTGTTGTTATTAATGTGGTAATCTGCAAGGATGTCACCTTTGCTAGAGGGGATGATAATGCATTTTTTGCATAGGGTTTTAGCCCATGATTTTGGCACCATTCATTTGCTGTGCAAGTCTTGTTGTAGGATGTTGACAACATTTGGGGACTTGATGACTGCACCCAGTTTTCAATCAGGAAACTTTGTCAGCCACAGGCCTTTTGTTTAAAGCTGTATATCCAACAAGTAGATTCCAAACAATAAGGGCCCCAGCATCAATCCCTGTGGAACACCAGTGGTTAGAGGTCTGCAGGTGGAGATAGAGTCACCTATTTTGACTGTGTGTGTGTATGTGTTCTATCCGTCAGCCAGTTTGCAACCCAGCTGACGATATACGGGTTGATCTTCAGCTGTGAGAGTTTATTAATGATGTCTGAGTGGGGAATAATGTCAAAGGTCTTGGCTAGGTACAGGTAGGCTATATGCATGAATTTGCCTTTGTCCAGGGGATTGGTGACTGTCTCAAAGAAGTTCACCAAGTTCAAGCGGCAGGCTTTCCCTTTAATGAAGCCAAACTGGGTTGTGTTGACCATTTGGAGGTCCTCTGTATCTTTGTTGATAAGGTCCATGATTACTCTTTCCATAGCCTTGCAGATTAGGCTGGTCAGGCTTATGGGTCTATAGTTCCCAGGGTCTGTGGAGGAGCCTCCTTTATGTAACAGAATGACAGTTTCTGGTTTCCATTCAGCAGATACAAAACCAGTGCTTAGACTGTGGTTAAAAAGAGTCCCTAGTGGTGCGGCTAGTTCCAGTTTTAATCAATTTATAATGCAGCCTGGAATATTATCAGGTCCCATAGAGGTTGTGCTTTTGGCTTTGGTGAGAGCATCTATGACCTGCTCCTTGGAGATACTAGGTGGAGGGCAGGTGGTAGGGATGCATTGGGAGATATGTGGTAGGAACAGGGGGGGAGAAGTTTTCACTTAACCTGTCAGCTAGCAGGTTGGTTATTTCTATGGGTTCAGTATATGCGGTTTCATTGGCAACCAGTTTTGCACAAATCTGGGTTTATCCTTTAAGGTTTTTGATGTAGCTAAAGAATGCCTTATGGTTATCCTTAGTGAAGGAGGTTAATTTGGATTCACAGTTAGCTTTAGAATGCCTTACAAGGTGTCTTATTTGCTTGTTTAAGTCGAGGAGGGAATGCTTCCATAGAATGCCTTACAAGGTGTCTTATTTGCTTGTTTAAGTCGAGGAGGGAATGCTTCCATAGAATGCCTTACAAGGTGTCTTATTTGCTTGTTTAAGTCGAGGAGGGAATGCTTCCATAGAATGCCTTACAAGGGGTCTTATTTGCTTGTTTAAGTCGAGGAGGGAATGCTTCCATAGAATGCCTTACAAGGGGTCTTATTTGCTTGTTTAAATCGAGGAGGGAATGCTTCCATAGAATGCCTTACAAGGTGTCTTATTTGCTTGTTTAAATCGAGGAGGGAATGCTTCCATAGAATGCCTTACAAGGTGTCTTATTTGCTTGTTTAAATCGAGGAGGGAATGCTTCCATAGAATGCCTTACAAGGTGTCTTATTTGCTTGTTTAAATCGAGGAGGGAATGCTTCCATAGAATGCCTTACAAGGTGTCTTATTTGCTTGTTTAATTCGTGGAGGGAATGCTTCCATAGAATGCCTTACAAGGTGTCTTATTTGCTTGTTTAAATCGAGGAGGGAATGCTTCCATAGAATGCCTTACAAGGTGTCTTATTTGCTTGTTTAAATCGAGGAGGGAATGCTTCCATAGAATGCCTTACAAGGTGTCTTATTTGCTTGTTTAAATCGAGGAGGGAATGCTTCCATAGAATGCCTTACAAGGTGTCTTATTTGCTTGTTTAAGTCGAGGAGGGAATGCTTCCATAGAATGCCTTACAAGGTGTCTTATTTGTTTGTTTAAGTCGAGGAGGGAATGCTTCCATAGAATGCCTTACAAGGTGTCTTATTTTCTTGTTTAAATCGAGGAGGGAATGCTTCCATAGAATGCTTTACAAGGTGTCTTATTTGCTTGTTTAAATCGAGGAGGGAATGCTTCCATAGAATGCCTTATAAGGGGTCTTATTTGCTTGTTTAAATCGAGGAGGGAATGCTTCCATAGAATGCCTTACAAGGTGTCTTATTTGCTTGTTTAAGTCGAGGAGGGAATGCTTCCATAGAATGCCTTACAAGGTGTCTTATTTGCTTGTTTAAGTCGAGGAGGGAATGCTTCCATTGAATGCCTTACAAGGTGTCTTATTTGCTTGTTTAAGTCGAGGAGGGAATGCTTCCATAGAATGCCTTACAAGGTGTCTTATTTGCTTGTTTAAGTCGAGGAGGGAATGCTTCCATAGAATGCCTTACAAGGTGTCTTATTTGCTTGTTTAAGTCGAGGAGGAATGCTTCCATAGAATGCCTTACAAGGTGTCTTATTTGCTTGTTTAAATCGAGGAGGGAATGCTTCCATAGAATGCCTTACAAGGTGTCTTATTTGCTTGTTTAAGTCGAGGAGGGAATGCTTCCATAGAATGCCTTACAAGGTGTCTTATTTGCTTGTTTAAATCGAGGAGGGAATGCTTCCATAGAATGCCTTAAAAGGTGTCTTATTTGCTTGTTTAAGTCGAGGAGGGAATGCTTCGATAGAATGCCTTACAAGGTGTCTTATTTGCTTGTTTAAATCGAGGAGGGAATGCTTCCATAGAATGCCTTACAAGGTGTCTTATTTGCTTGTTTAAATCGAGGAGGGAATGCTTCCATAGAATGCCTTACAAGGTGTCTTATTTGCTTGTTTAAATCGAGGAGGGAATGCTTCCATAGAATGCCTTACAAAGTGTCTTATTTGCTTGTTTAAATCGAGGAGGGAATGCTTCCATAGAATGCCTTACAAGGTGTCTTATTTGCTTGTTTAAGTCGAGGAGGGAATGCTTCCATAGAATGCCTTACAAGGTGTCTTATTTGCTTGTTTAAATCGAGGAGGGAATGCTTCCATAGAATGCCTTACAAGGTGTCTTATTTGCTTGTTTAAGTCGTGGAGGGAATGCTTCCATAGAATGCCTTACAAGGTGTCTTATTTGCTTGTTTAAGTCGAGGAGGGAATGCTTCCATAGAATGCCTTACAAGGTGTCTTATTTGCTTGTTTAAATCGAGGACGGAATGCTTCCATAGAATGCCTTACAAGGTGTCTTATTTGCTTGTTTAAGTCGAGGAGGGAATGCTTCCATAGAATGCCTTACAAGGTGTCTTATTTGCTTGTTTAAATCGAGGAGGGAATGCTTCCATAGAATGCCTTACAAGGTGTCTTATTTGCTTGTTTAAATCGAGGAGGGAATGCTTCCATAGAATGCCTTACAAGGTGTCTTATTTGCTTGTTTAAATCGAGGAGGGAATGCTTCCATAGAATGCCTTGCAAGGTGTATTATTTGCTTGTTTAAGTCGAGAAGGGAATGCTTCCATAGAGTGCCTTACAAGGTGTCTCATTTGCTTGTTTAAATCGAGGAGGGAATGCTTCCATAGAATGCCTTACAAGGTGTCTTATATGCTTGTTTAAATCGAGGAGGGAATGCTTCCATAGAATGCCTTACAAGGTGTCTTATTTGCTTGTTTAAATCGAGGAGGGAATGCTTCCATAGAATGCCTTACAAGGTGTCTTATTTGCTTGTTTAAGTCGAGGAGGGAATGCTTCCATAGAATGCCTTACAAGGTGTCTTATTTGTTTGTTTAAGTCGAGGAGGGAATGCTTCCATAGAATGCCTTACAAGGTGTCTTATTTTCTTGTTTAAATCGAGGAGGGAATGCTTCCATAGAATGCCTTACAAGGTGTCTTATTTGCTTGTTTAAATCGAGGAGGGAATGCTTCCATAGAATGCCTTATAAGGTGTCTTATTTGCTTGTTTAAATCGAGGAGGGAATGCTTCCATAGAATGCCTTATAAGGTGTCTTATTTGCTTGTTTAAATCGAGGAGGGAATGCTTCCATAGAATGCCTTACAAGGTGTCTTATTTGCTTGTTTAAGTCGAGGAGGGAATGCTTCCATAGAATGCCTTACAAGGTGTCTTATTTGCTTGTTTAGGTCGAGGAGGGAATGCTTCCATTGAATGCCTTACAAGGTGTCTTATTTGCTTGTTTAAGTCGAGGAGGGAATGCTTCCATAGAATGCCTTACAAGGTGTCTTATTTGCTTGTTTAAGTCGAGGAGGGAATGCTTCCATAGAATGCCTTACAAGGTGTCTTATTTGCTTGTTTAAGTCGAGGAGGAATGCTTCCATAGAATGCCTTACAACGTGTCTTATTTGCTTGTTTAAATCCAGGAGGAATGCTTCCATAGAATGCCTTACAAGGTGTCTTATTTGCTTGTTTAAGTCGAGGAGGGAATGCTTCCATAGAATGCCTTACAAGGTGTCTTATTTGCTTGTTTAAGTCGAGGAGGGAATGCTTCCATAGAATGCCTTACAAGGTGTCTTATTTGCTTGTTTAAATCGAGGACGGAATGCTTCCATAGAATGCCTTACAAGGTGTCTTATTTGCTTGTTTAAATCGAGGAGGGAATGCTTCCATAGAATGCCTTACAAGGTGTCTTATTTGCTTGTTTAAATCGAGGAGGGAATGCTTCCATAGAATGCCTTACACGGTGTCTTATTTGCTTGTTTACATCGAGGAGGGAATGCTTCCATAGAATGCCTTACAAGGTGTCTTATTTGCTTGTTTAAATCGAGGAGGGAATGCTTCCATAGAATGCCTTGCAAGGTGTCTTATTTGCTTGTTTAAGTCGAGAAGGGAATGCTTCTATAGAATGCCTTACAAGGTGTCTTATTTGCTTGTTTAAATCGAGGAGGGAATGCTTCCATAGAATGCCTTACAAGGTGTCTTATTTGCTTGTTTAAATCGAGGAGGGAATGCTTCCATAGAATGCCTTACAAGGTGTCTTATTTGCTTGTTTAAATCGAGGAGGGAATGCTTCCATAGAATGCCTTACAAGGTGTCATATTTGCTTGTTTAAATCGAGGAGGGAATGCTTCCATAGAATGCCTTACAAGGTGTCTTATTTGCTTGTTTAAGTCGATGAGGGAATGCTTCCATAGAATGCCTTACAAGGTGTCTTATTTGCTTGTTTAAGTCGAGGAGGGAATGCTTCCATAGAATGCCTTACAAGGTATCTTATTTGCTTGTTTAAGTCGAGGAGGGAATGCTTCCATAGAATGCCTTACAAGATGTCTTATTTGCTTGTTTAAGTCGAGGACAGAATGCTTCCATAGAATGCCTTACAAGGTGTCTTATTTGCTTGTTTAAATCGAGGAGGGAATGCTTCCATAGAATGCCTTACAAGGTGTCTTATTTGCTTGTTTAAGTCGAGGAGGGAATGCTTCCATAGAATGCCTTACAAGGTGTCTTATTTGCTTGTTTAAGTCGAGGAGGGAATGCTTCCATAGAATGCCTTACAAGGTGTCTTATTTGCTTGTTTAAATTGAGGACGGAACGCTTCCATAGAATGCCTTACAAGGTGTCTTATTTGCTTGTTTAAGTCGAGGAGGGAATGCTTCCATAGAATGCCTTACAGGGTGTCTTATTTGCTTGTTTAAATCGAGGAGGGAATGCTTCCATAGAATGCCTTACAAGGTGTCTTATTTGCTTGTTTAAATCGAGGAGGGAATGCTTCCATAGAATGCCTTACAAGGTGTCTTATTTGCTTGTTTAAATCGAGGAGGGAATGCTTCCATAGAATGCCTTGCAAGGTGTCTTATTTACTTGTTTAAGTCGAGAAGGGAATGCTTCCATAGAATGCCTTACAAGGTGTCTTATTTGCTTGTTTAAATCGAGGAGGGAATGCTTCCATAGAATGCCTTACAAGGTGTCTTATTTGCTTGTTTAAATCGAGGAGGGAATGCTTCCTTAGAATGCCTTACAACGTGTCTTATTTGCTTGTTTAAATCGAGGAGGGAATGCTTCCATAGAATGCCTTACAAGGTGTCATATTTGCTTGTTTAAATCGAGGAGGGAATGCTTCCATAGAATGCCTTACAAGGTGTCTTATTTGCTTGTTTAAATCGAGGAGGGAATGCTTCCATAGAATGCCTTACAAGGTGTCTTATTTGCTTGTTTAAATCGAGGAGGGAATTCTTCCATAGAATGCCTTACAAGGTGTCTGATTTGCTTGTTTAAATCGAGGAGGGAATGCTTCCATAGAATGCCTTGCAAGGTGTCTTATTTGCTTGTTTACGTCGAGGAGGGAATGCTTCCATAGAATGCCTTACAATGTGACTTATTTGCTTGTTTAAGTCGAGGAGGGAATGCTTCCATAGAATGCCTTACAAGGTGTCTTATTTGCTTGTTTAAATCGAGGAGGGAATGCTTCCATAGAATGCCTTACAAGGTGTCTTATTTGCTTGTTTAAATCGAGGAGGGAATGCTTCCATAGAATGCCTTACAAGGTGTCTTATTTGCTTGTTTAAATCAAGGAGGGAATGCTTCCATAGAATGCCTTACAAGGTGTCTTATTTGCTTGTTTAAGTCGAGGAGGGAATGCTTCCATAGAATGCCTTACAAGGTGTTTTATTTGCTTGTTTAAATCGAGAAGGGAATGTTTCCATTGAATGCCTTACAAGGTGTCTTATTTGCTTGTTTTAATCGAGGAGGGAATGCTTCCATAGAATGCCTTACAAGGTGTCTTATTTGCTTGTTTAATTCGAGGAGGGAATGCTTCCATAGAATGCCTTACAAGGTGTCTTATTTGCTTGTTTAAGTCGAGGAGGGAATGCTTCCATAGAATGCCTTACAAGGTGTCTTATTTGCTTGTTTAAGTCGAGGAGGGAATGCTTCCATAGAATGCCTTACAAGGTGTCTTATTTGCTTGTTTAAGTCGAGGAGGGAATGCTTCCATAGAATGCCTTACAAGGTGTCTTATTTGCTTGTTTAAGTCGAGGAGGGAATGCTTCCATAGAATGCCTTACAAGGTATCTTATTTGCTTGTTTAAGTCGAGGATGGAATGCTTCCATAGAATGCCTTACAAGATGTCTTATTTGCTTGTTTAAGTCGAGGACGGAATGCTTCCATAGAATGCCTTACAAGGTGTCTTATTTGCTTGTTTAAATCGAGGAGGGAATGCTTCCATAGAATGCCTTACAAGGTGTCTTATTTGCTTGTTTAAGTCGAGGACGGAATGCTTCCATAGAATGCCTTACAAGGTGTATTATTTGCTTGTTTAAGTCGAGGACGGAATGCTTCCATAGAATGCCTTACAAGGTGTCTTATTTGCTTGTTTAAATTGAGGAGGGAATGCTTCCATAGAATGCCTTACAAGGTATCTTATTTGCTTGTTTAAGTCGAGGAGGGAATGCTTCCATAGAATGCCTTACAAGATGTCTTATTTGCTTGTTTAAGTCGAGGACAGAATGCTTCCATAGAATGCCTTACAAGGTGTCTTATTTGCTTGTTTAAATCGAGGAGGGAATGCTTCCATAGAATGCCTTACAAGGTGTCTTATTTGCTTGTTTAAGTCGAGGAGGGAATGCTTCCATAGAATGCCTTACAAGGTGTCTTATTTGCTTGTTTAAGTCGAGGAGGGAATGCTTCCATAGAATGCCTTACAAGGTGTCTTATTTGCTTGTTTAAATTGAGGACGGAACGCTTCCATAGAATGCCTTACAAGGTGTCTTATTTGCTTGTTTAAGTCGAGGAGGGAATGCTTCCATAGAATGCCTTACAGGGTGTCTTATTTGCTTGTTTAAATCGAGGAGGAATGCTTCCATAGAATGCCTTACAAGGTGTCTTATTTGCTTGTTTAAATCGAGGAGGGAATGCTTCCATAGAATGCCTTACAAGGTGTCTTATTTGCTTGTTTAAATCGAGGAGGGAATGCTTCCATAGAATGCCTTGCAAGGTGTCTTATTTACTTGTTTAAGTCGAGAAGGGAATGCTTCCATAGAATGCCTTACAAGGTGTCTTATTTGCTTGTTTAAATCGAGGAGGGAATGCTTCCATAGAATGCCTTACAAGGTGTCTTATTTGCTTGTTTAAATCGAGGAGGGAATGCTTCCTTAGAATGCCTTACAACGTGTCTTATTTGCTTGTTTAAATCGAGGAGGGAATGCTTCCATAGAATGCCTTACAAGGTGTCATATTTGCTTGTTTAAATCGAGGAGGGAATGCTTCCATAGAATGCCTTACAAGGTGTCTTATTTGCTTGTTTAAATCGAGGAGGGAATGCTTCCATAGAATGCCTTACAAGGTGTCTTATTTGCTTGTTTAAATCGAGGAGGGAATTCTTCCATAGAATGCCTTACAAGGTGTCTGATTTGCTTGTTTAAATCGAGGAGGGAATGCTTCCATAGAATGCCTTGCAAGGTGTCTTATTTGCTTGTTTACGTCGAGGAGGGAATGCTTCCATAGAATGCCTTACAATGTGACTTATTTGCTTGTTTAAGTCGAGGAGGGAATGCTTCCATAGAATGCCTTACAAGGTGTCTTATTTGCTTGTTTAAATCGAGGAGGGAATGCTTCCATAGAATGCCTTACAAGGTGTCTTATTTGCTTGTTTAAATCGAGGAGGAATGCTTCCATAGAATGCCTTACAAGGTGTCTTATTTGCTTGTTTAAATCAAGGAGGAATGCTTCCATAGAATGCCTTACAAGGTGTCTTATTTGCTTGTTTAAGTCGAGGAGGGAATGCTTCCATAGAATGCCTTACAAGGTGTTTTATTTGCTTGTTTAAATCGAGAAGGAATGTTTCCATTGAATGCCTTACAAGGTGTCTTATTTGCTTGTTTTAATCGAGGAGGGAATGCTTCCATAGAATGCCTTACAAGGTGTCTTATTTGCTTGTTTAATTCGAGGAGGGAATGCTTCCATAGAATGCCTTACAAGGTGTCTTATTTGCTTGTTTAAGTCGAGGAGGGAATGCTTCCATAGAATGCCTTACAAGGTGTCTTATTTGCTTGTTTAAGTCGAGGAGGGAATGCTTCCATAGAATGCCTTACAAGGTGTCTTATTTGCTTGTTTAAGTCGAGGAGGGAATGCTTCCATAGAATGCCTTACAAGGTGTCTTATTTGCTTGTTTAAGTCGAGGAGGGAATGCTTCCATAGAATGCCTTACAAGGTATCTTATTTGCTTGTTTAAGTCGAGGATGGAATGCTTCCATAGAATGCCTTACAAGATGTCTTATTTGCTTGTTTAAGTCGAGGACGGAATGCTTCCATAGAATGCCTTACAAGGTGTCTTATTTGCTTGTTTAAATCGAGGAGGGAATGCTTCCATAGAATGCCTTACAAGGTGTCTTATTTGCTTGTTTAAGTCGAGGACGGAATGCTTCCATAGAATGCCTTACAAGGTGTATTATTTGCTTGTTTAAGTCGAGGACGGAATGCTTCCATAGAATGCCTTACAAGGTGTCTTATTTGCTTGTTTAAATTGAGGAGGGAATGCTTCCATAGAATGCCTTACAAGGTGTCTTATTTGCTTGTTTAAGGCGAGGACGGAATGCTTCCATAGAATGCCTTACAAGGTGTCTTATTTGCTTGTTTAAGTCGAGGACGGAATGCTTCCATTTCACAGACTTTCCTTCCTGCTCTTGGGCCGCAGTTTCTTTCTGTTACTGTATAACCTGTTAATGGCAGATGTCCACCAGACAGGCTTGTTCTTTCTTGAAGATCTTGCTTTGATTCTATCAGGTACAGCTGAGTCAATGCATTTGTATACATGCGTATAGAAGGCATTGGTGTAAATCCCAGTATAGGTGTCCATGCCAAGAGTGAGGGCAGGGGCTATGAAGCTATTAATGCCGTCACGTATTAGGTTGTAATTGGCTTTGGAGATTTTTTTTAGTCTAGTTGCTGATACTTGGGGGTCAGATATTATTGCTACTTCTAATGAGACTGATTGATGATCAGATCTGACTAGGGCGGGTCGCACACATGAGGTGATGCAACGATCATCCATGTTAGTGATCACCAGATCCAGAAAGTTTGGCCCCCTTGTGGGGGTGTCAGCCAACTGAACCAGGGTATCAGAGTTGATGAAGTCCAAGAAACTTTGGGCAAGTGTGTTAGTGCATGTATAATTTATCTTCTCTATAGATGGGGCATTAAAGTCACCTAAAACCAGGGTGTTTGGTTGTATCTTGAGTGATTCAAGTAGATCCAAGTATGCAGTGTGGGTATCCTGGTTCATGGAGGGAGTCCTATAATTGGAAATAGGTTGGATAGGGGTCTTATAGGTTCAAGCCTCACCATAACAATTTCCTGACTATTTCTTCCCACACTATTTACTTCCCTGGACCCCTGTCTAGCAGGGCGACTGACATGTTCCCCGGGGTGAATTTCCTTTCTCCCATCCAATCATCAAAGTTCCTTTTGAAGAGGGCCAAAGAGGCGCTCTGCTTGACATGTATAGGCAGTCTATTCGAGTCTGGGGAGTCTCTGGGTCAGGAACCTATCCCTCCAGCATGTTTTGTTTATTGTGATGACAAGGTTTAGATTCATGGAGCATGTGGCTCTGAGGGAATTGGGATTTCTTTAAGTGCAGCATGTCCAACAGCTCTGGGTTTGACATGGCCTTGTATGAGATTGCCTTGGAGTAGACGATATGTGATGGGGTATAGCTGGAGTTTTTTAAGGCGGTCAGCATAGGGCATCTGCTTTAGGCCTGTGATTCTTTTAGTGAGGTATTTCTGCGATCTTTCCAGTTGTTGCAGATGTCTTGAGAGGTACATACCAAATGGGGCATTGTATTCTATAATGGGTCTAATGAGGGATGAGTACAATGGGATAATAGGTTCATAGGTTCATAGGTTCATACTAGGCTATCTGCCCTAGGGCATTTATAAGCCTAGCCAGAGTGTGTCTGGCTTTCGCCACCCATTTTAAATGAATTTTGCTATGCCCTTTTTCGAGGTACCTCCTTTTTTCTGGATGAGGTGTGCCACATAGAAGGATTTCCTGACTGTTGTGGTGATGTGGTTATTGAAGGTGAGACCACTATCCACCTGTGTCCACAAGTCTCTTATCACACTTTTGGTGTTTAGTGTACTGCCAACTATGTGGTAATGCACTGGTACATGGTTTTTCCCAAAGGGGATAACTATGCATTTCTTGGCATTGAGCTTGAGCCCATGGCTCTGGCACCAGGCATCTGTTTCTGTAAGGCCCTTTTGTAGAATATACACATCATTTGGGGATTCAATAATGGCTCCCAGTTTGCAGTCATCTGCGAACTTTGTTAGCCAGAGTCCCTTAGTGTTGGCCTGTACTTCAGAGAAGTAGATGCTAAACGTACAGTCAGTTGGACCTGGATTAGTTCAAGGGAATTGTTTTATTTAACCAATCTAGAGGTGTATTTATCTTTGATGAATATTGATACCCCAACTCCTTTAGTTCTTGCACTTTCAGTTTGTGGTCTGAATGTGTGGTAGGCATTATAGCCCGGTATGGCCAGAGTGCTTTCCGCAGCCTTCAATAAAGTCTCTGTGACTGCACAGATGTCAGGATCTTCTAAGGTGAGGGCTGCTTCCAGTGAATACAGTTTTAGATTTGGACTTCTAACATTTAGCAGCATAACCTTGAAGTTGCTTTTTGAAGAGATTTTTACATTAGAACTTTTGTTGTTGTGACATTGCATAAAAAAGGCACTATGGGAAGACACGAGCCTTGGCCAGTAACTGAAATCCCAGAGGTGACAGATGAAGACCATCTCTGGCAAAGCAGAATGGTCTTTCTGTCATGTCATCACAGGCTGCCAAGCACTGGATCCCCTTAGAATGACACCAAAAACTAAGACAATTGTTGAAGTCAATCATTTTTTGTTTATATTGTGGTATCATCTTAGGTGAAGGTAGTATGCTGCTCAAGGCTAGGAACGTACCTGCTTGAGACATATATTCAGAGAGCTCAGTTATGTCTCTCTTCACATAGTCCAGTGAGGTACATGTCAAGTCATTCACACCAACATGAACTGTGATGGAGTCATAACGGTACTTGTTGAGTGCGTGTGTTATCTGACAGATCCTGGCACCCAACAGACAGCTTACTGTAGCCATCTCCTCATCCAGCCTGATGAATGGGACATCTGTGTGTCTGACTATAGAGTTGCCTATGACCAAAAATTTGGTTTAGATGTGCTTTGCCTTATGGGCTTGTTTAGTGAGACCCTTCTGCTTGTAGTTTTATGTGTATTGAGTGCTGCAGGTACTGTATTAGGTGTAGCATGTTTGTGTTTCAGAGGTGTCTGGTGTTCAGGTAAATTTCTGGAGAGCACCTCCACGTATGATGGTTTATGTGCTGAGAGTGTGGTTTGTGCAGGAGGTGTAGTATGTGGGCTAACAACCTGCTCTGTATCATTGTTCTATAAATGAGAGAGCAAGGATTCCAAATTCTTAGTGTATATGTATGTCTCACAAATTGAGCTTGAGTGGTTTAGGAGTAGTGGGTTGTCAGTGTACATGAGGCAATTGATACACTGCCTCAGGATACCCATGACAAGCAAGCTGGCAGGAGAAACTGAGGAGAAATGACCATTCATAATACTAGGTGTAAATGTGCTTACTTTAATGAGGAAGGCTGTGGCTTAATTGGGGGCTTAATGCTGGGTCTATACTATTGGGGCTGTCAAGGAGTCCATAACTGCCAATGGTTACCTCCACTGTGCAGTGTTGGGTGAAGGTGCAGTACATGCAAACAGATTCCTCGGATTGCTCCACCTACTCTTCTCCTGATAGTCCAAAAGAAATACCACATAACACACTCTCTCCAAATATTACTAAAGAACAGGTCATTAGTTCACTTTCCAAAGCCAAAAATACTCCATTGATGGGCCCTATAACATTCCCAGGATGTTTAATAAATAGCATGGGACATGGCCTCTCTGTTCCACTTGAATCACTTTTCAACTGGAGTCTTCAGTCAGATTTTGTGCCCAAGGAATGGAGGAGGGTTACAGTCACTCTCCTCACAAAGGAGGTCCAACCACTGATCCGTGTAACTACAGGCCCCTAAGTCTTACCAGCCTAGTCTGTAAAGCCATGGAAAGAATTGTCATGGAAATAATAAATGAGGACATTGGTAACCTGCAAATGCTGGACCCATCACAGTTCATCTTTGTTAAAGGAAGATCATGCCTATTAAATTTGGATCTGAAGGATTTTTTTGAGGGGGGGGGGGTCACTAAAGCATTATAGGTTCATAGGTTCATAGGTAGGTACTAGGCTAACGGCCCTAGGGCCCATACAAGCCTAGCCAAAAAATGTACCCTGGCTTTCGCCACCCAAGAAAATTATTTTCCTGTGCCCCTGTCGAGCAGAGCCACAGAAGTGATCCCCGGTGTGAATTTCCCATTTCCCATCCAATCATCAAGATTTTTCTTGAAGAGTGCTAATGAGGAGCTCTGTTTGACAAAGATAGGTAGTCTGTTCCAGAGTATGGGAAGTCTCTGGGACAGGAATCTATCCCTCCAGCATGTTCTGTTTATTGTGGTGACAAGGTTAAGGTCCCTAGAGCGTGTAGCTCGGAGGGATTGGGATTTCTTTAAGTGGAGCATGTCCAACAGCTCTGGGTTTGACATAGCTTTGTATGTTAGGCAGAGATCGCCCCTGAGTAGGTGATATGCAATGGAGTAAAGCTGTAGTTTTTTGAGACGGTCTGCATAGGGCATATGTTTGAGGCCAGTAATCCTCTTTGTGAGGTATTTCTGTGGTCTTTCCAGTTGTTGTAGATGTCTTGTGAGGTACATACCAAAAGGGGCATTGTACTCTATAATGGGTCTAATGAGTGATGAGTAGAGGGGAACAATGACCTCTTTTTTTCTGGATGAGAATCCTTTTGTGATGAGATGAGTCACGTAGAAGGATTTCCTGACCACTGTGGCGATGTGATTATCAAAGGAGAGACTACTGTCCACCTGTGTCCCAAGGTCTCTTATCACATTTTCGGCATTAAGTAGACTACCAGCTATGTGGTAGTTCATGGGTACAGAGTTTTTACCAAAGGGATGACAATACACTTTTTGGCATTCAGCTTCAGGCCATGGCTTTGACACCAGCTATCTGTCTCATTGAGGCCCTTTTGTAGTTTGTCCACATCATTAGGAGTTTTGATTATGGCTCCTAGTTTGCAGTCATCTGCAAACTTTGTTAGCCAAAGACCTTCTGTGTTGGCCTGCACTTCAGAGAAGTAGATACCAAACAGGAGAGGACCCAGGACTGAACCCTGTGGTACTCCACTTGTCACTGGTCTGATGTCGGATTTGGAATCCGCTACTTTCACAGTGTGGGTTCTGTCCATGAGCCAGTTGGCAACCCATCTTGTGACATAGGCATTTATACCTAGTTTAGTGAGCTTATCTATAATTCCAGAGTGGGGGATGGTGTCGAAAGCCTTGGCGAGATCTAGATAAGCTGTGTGAACCATTTTACCCTGATCTATGGCTTTGGTGACTGCTTCAAAGAAGTCAATCAGGTTTAGGAGACATGATCTGCCTTTTACAAATCCAAACTGTGTAGGGTCCAGAGTTTGGAGATTACCAATGTCTTTGTTTATGAGTTCCATGATGATACGTTCCATGGCCTTGCAGACCAGGCTCATCAGGCTAATGGGGCAGTAGTTCCCGGGGTCCGTCATGGCTCCCCCTTTGTGGAGTGGGATAACTGTCGCAGTGCGCCATTCAGTGGGTACAAAGCCTGAGGTGAGGATATGACTGAACATAGTACTTAGGTAGGGTGCCAGTTCATTCTGTATTTCATGTAGAACGCAGCCTGGGATATTGTCAGGTCCCATGGATGCTGTGTTCTTGGCTTTGGAGAGTGTGTTTTTTACCTGTGCAGCCGTGATTATAGGAACTTTGCATTCTTCAGGTATAGAGATGGGCCCTCTAGGGGGTGAGAGGGGGGTAAAGTTAGCACTGAACCTATCTGCTAGGATGTTGGCAATATCAGTTGGTTCTGTATATTTAGTGCCATTATACTGTAACTCAGAGCAGATCAGGGAAGGACTTAAAACCTCAAAATATTCTTCATTAACTGAAAAGGTGTTCTAGTTCTTACTCAACACTGTTTTATATCATAAAAATCAAGATCATATGTGAATATTAGTGTCTTACTAAAACTAGCTGTGGTGGCTTATTACATTGATGTTGAATTTATAGATTCATAGATTAGTATTAGGGAAACTGTCCTTGTAGGCCATTTTAAGCCTAGGAAATTACCTCACATGAGAGCCAAACCCCACACTTTCTGTCTCTGAGCTAAATACTTCAACATTATGCCAATTTCTCACCCTTACCTAACAGGATAAAAAGTACAATTTTTCGTTTATTTTTCATATCTTCAAGGAGTGCACTGACAAAATTAAAGGGGTAACCTCAAACCTCAAACATCTTTTTATGTTTTGGATGTACTTGAATAAACAAGTTCTCCGGTGGGATCATACATGATAATCTAACTAACAGGCCCTTGACCAAGGATAAACAAATCTTCCGGTGGGATCATACATGATAATCTAACTAATGGGCCCTTGACCAAGGATAAACAAGTTCTCCGGTGGGATCATACATAATAATCTTACTAACGGGCCCTTGACCAAAAATAAACAAGTCCTCCAGTGGGATCATACATGATAATCTAACTAACGGGCCCTTGACCAAGGATAAACAAGTCCTCCTGTGGGATCATACATGATAATCTTACTAATGGGCCCTTGACCAAGAATAAACAAGTCCTCCAGTGGGATCATACATGATAATCTAACTAACTGGCCCTTGACCAAGGATATTTTTGGATGCATTGGATGCCAGCTACTGAAATTTAGCAAAGAATTAGAATATGTAGGTTTTCCGAAAATATTAGATTCAAAGCAGCAACCTTCTCAATTTTTAAAAATGGTTAAACTTCCCACACACATTAAATTCTGGCTATTTGGAATCTGCACACCTGAGTATGATTTGATTTATTATGGGTTAACTTGGTGAGTTCATCTCTCTTATCCTGCTTTTCACCATCTGGAAAGATTTTTCTAGAATCACTATAGACACGCTACTCTGAGCACAGCACAAGCTGAGCAAATGGTGTTATTCTACAAATCAGATATGAAAAATTGGAATGAATACTGGAGATTATTTGCTGATGTTGTTACTACTAGAATGAGAGCTCTAATTAGTGAATGTTGAACAGATGCTATATGCTTATATTCAGTAGCATTGCTAGGGAAGAGAGGAGGCAATGGCCCTGGGCACAAAGTGTTAGGGAGCACAACTGCTTTCTAGTCCCTCTCTGATCACTTATTATTGTAAGACTGGTATTGCATTTGTGGTCAAACCCGTCTAAACTGTAACACAGCTTGCTATATTTGTAGTAAGCAGTTTGCTACACTTTAAAAGTAAACAACCAACCAAATAAAAATATTTATTTCATATTTTTTAAGTGCTGTAGTTCTCTATTGGTGGTATAAACTGTAACAGCTGCTTGCTGCAAATCTAGCAAGTAGGTTGTTACAGTTCAGAAAACAATGTTTTTCTTTTCTTTTTTTAAATAACACCTGAACACTGTAGTTATCCATGCATGGTATAAACTGTAGCAGTTGCTTGCTACAGTTGTAGTAAGCAGATTGCTGCAGTTTAAATAGGTAGCTTTTTTGTTATTGTTGTTTATTCTCATTTGAGGAAGGAAGGTAGGGGCACGGCACAGAAATGGGAACGGATTGGCTTCTTTAATTTAGGAGTACCAGGTAATCATGGACCATTTTTTATTTTATTTTTTATTTATTTTTAATTTTTTTTGGTAATTGCTAATTAGCTATGGATGGGAAAGGCTGAGAGGTGAAAACAGCTACAAGACCTGGTTTCAGATCAAAACGTTTGTTCTTCGGTTATATAGGTGAAAGTTTCTACTAATCTGATATCTGTCATACTGACATTTTATAATATCCCATCCTGACTGCGTTCATGATACTCTCATTACTGATGTAATTGTTTTTCCTGTTATCAGGTGTTCTAGTTCTTCTTTTATTTGTTTATATTTATTAATTGTTATGACTTGTATATAGGTTGAATATGTGTCACCATGTTTGCTTTCTAACTGTTACCCATTCCTGTTGGATTGTGCAATAAAATTAGTATATAAATTCATATGTAAACACTAGGCTAGCTGATCTTGTAAGTCTAGCTCATTTCTGTTTCAAAGGGGGGAATCAAACCCTGAACCTTGTGACCATGAGGAAAACCCTTTAACCTTTGTACCAATTCCCAACCCTGATAATACAACAATTATGAGGACAATCAGGGGGTCCAAATAAACATTTAAAATGTGTCAAAAATAAAGTAAATACTGTACTTTCAGTACACAACTGCAGCGCATTCCATATCAGCATGATACTTCAAACGTGTTACTAATTTTTATGTTACACCAACTTCTCTCCTTAGGATCAGTGGACTGGAAATTTAAGTATCATCACCAGTTGATATAATTATACTGCTTGTTTATAGGTGTCCAGTACCCTTTCTCAGAATATTTGTTATGAATAAAAATGTAATAAAATAAGAAATCACTGTTAATAATGATTGCACTGATGTATTACATTATGTGTCATTTTACTGTCTCCATTTGTCTCTCTACCCTCCCTCTCTTACACTTATTTTAATTATGTATTACTTTGTTTCTTTTTTGTCCTTTCTCTCCCATTTATGCTCATTTTTCTACAGGCCCAGAATCCCTAGGAGCAACCCAACCACATTCCTCCCAGGCCAGTGAATGGTCACCCTCTCTGCTTGTCCAGAAATGTCCTCAGCTGTTGATGGTGATGGTCATGTGGGCACCCTCTCATGCTACAGTCTGACAAGCCACACAGACCATGGCCTTCAGGAGTTGGTTGAAGATGAGGTGGTGCAGGTAGCAGACAGGCATCTTCGGCCAGTCCAGGATGTTCTTTAGTGGATGCAAAACTCACTGCCTGAGTTGGCACTGACCGCTATGGCTTCTCCTTTATTTCCTAGCTTCCTTAATTCTCTTTCCTACACCATCTAACCTACTTCCTAACCAAACTATCTTCTTACATTTTGAAAAATATGGGGTCTGTTCCCCACATAAAATATAGTACCTCTCCTCTCCCACCTCCTCCAGCACAACCCTCTTGGGGTGTTCTTTATGTGTTTCACTTTTTATGCCTCCCCCTTTTCAGTCTTTCCTATATTCCCCTTTCCACTCATTTAAGAAATGAATTAGGGTGTCCACACATGGATACCCCTACAGAAAACATATAAAAGCTCTTCATATTTTTCAAAACATAATAAAAATTGCTGTACTGTGCAACACTTGATTTAAATACTTGTAATGTGCTTGCACATAACGGCATTCCTTCATAGCACCTGAATACTTACAAAATTATACAAGCACTTACATTTTCACATAGTACATCTCACATACCTATGGATTACCCTCACAAAAGTTATACATTTCACAAAAGTGGTAATTTTTTGCCAAAAGCTTTTGAATTTACTTATTCAGCATGAACACAACCTTCGATTAATGTATTTTCATGTCGTTGTAGCAGTGCTACTCAAATAACTGCTACGAAAGTGTGAAGCTTGCAACTATAATTACCATCTACAGACATACTTCACACTTCAGAGAAACATTCTTCAAAGATTACCAAACATCATAGAAGAATGATGGATGATACATTAGTATTTATTTTTTAATAAATCTTGAATTGTAGTTGTTAACCAGGTAGACCTACTAGACATAAGAGGAGAGACGATGGACCATTCTCTGACCTAGCCACTTTGGACACAGTCACATATTAGGCAAATGGTGGCTGAGGAAATCAAACCCTGTGCTACAGCCAGCAGCTTGTTAACAGATCATAACTTTTATCCTCTGTGCTGACTGCTAAACAGTATATAAATGAACACAATTTGAGCATGGTCAGTGGTTTCTGGTAGTTTATGTTTAAAAATGAAGCTGTCAGTTACTATGGCAACTGTATGTCTATAGAGTTTCCGGACTCACATACATTTATCATATCCATGGCCTTCAAACCCAGTGCAACTGTTCCATTTGGGAAATAAAAACAGGAAGAAACAGGATCCAAAGACAAGGTGCTGACATGATATTTGGAATAGAAAATAAAATTCACGAAAACAAATCTTATGAAACACTGTTCATGCCTACTTTTTCATTCGTATTCTGCTCTGTTTGAATTAAATTTGACTGAAAACTGTAAAGAAACAGCTATTCATGTTGTGAATTTTTCCTCAACAGTTGTGTGACTGTAGAATTAATATATTTAAGTAAGATAGGTGGGGGGAGGACTTTATTCACATGGGGGTACAGGACAGCATGCCCTTGAAAAAATTACATTTTAAGTTATGTTAACTATTATGGAGCTTTGTACTAACTGTATTTGTGTGTCAGCAGTGATTCATTGTGTGTTTTTTCTCTTTTCTACACTGTTGTTCAGTTGTGGAGTTAGTTTATTTAAGTAAGGGGTAGGGGCAAACTTACAAATAAGCACGTTTTTAAGGTATGTTTGGTGCAATAAAGCTTTTCAGGCAAAAACTCTTCTGTGAAATTAATTTTCAGACAAATTTTTCAGTCAAGTTTGTCTGATCATTTATGATTCAGAGAAGTGAGATTCATTAAAAATAATCAGAATCATATATCTGTCTATAACTAGATATAGATATAATGTAGAAAACAACCAGGCTCTCTCACCACGAAGCTGTAGAAGCAATGAACAGTTCTGTGGATAACTCAACTTTCATAGACATCAAAGCATTCAAGCCGGCAAAGCCAAAACGACAACTCCACTTCTCCAATAAAAAATCCAATATAAAATCTGCAAAGAACCTTTATTAACTGTAAGCGCTTTCGTGTAGTTACCACTACGCTTCATCAGACAGTACATATAACATTTAAAACCTCTATTTATACAAATAAATGGAAAAAGGCGCCAAAATAAAACAAATGAATTATTCAATTATTCAATTATTTAGTTAATTAGGTACTATGGGTTGATGCAGGCAGTTCAAAAAATCTCATGGTCTTAAAGTGAGCAATGTTGTTCATGATTAATAATACAGCTATTGACCAAGACTGAAACATGGCTAAAAATAAATACAAATAATAATAATAATAATAATAATAATAAGTGAACAAATATCTGTTGATGCGGAGAAGCACAATAAATACGCATAATAAGAATTCAAACAGAATAAAATGTACTAAGTACTAATAAATATCTTGTGTAATATAATATAAATGCTTAATTCAAGATAATATAATAAATGTACTTATCAAAACCTGGAAAGCCATGATCTTTTAAATGAGAATACTACATTTAAATCTTATGTTACTCATTCTTGTTTTAAAATGTAATGTATATCCTCTATTCCTAAATTATTAAAGGATTATTAATAAATAATATTATTAATAAATTAATAATAATTAAATTATTAATAATTAAATATTTAATAAAAGTGTATAAGTATATAAATATAAATGAATAAATAATTTTAACACATCAATATATGAATATATACATTAATAAATAAGATGATTGATTAAATACTAAATATTATAAATAAATATATATAAATGTATAATAATGTAAACATGATGAAATATATAATATGTGTTAAGTACATACACATTATTACTAATAACTTGATTATTAATGCCAGGAGGTATGTGTGCAGCCAATCTCAAAATCATTTTATGTTGGCCTTACAAAAAGATGCTTAAAAGATAGGATATATGGCCATTTGTATGACATTCAGAAGAAGAATGAATTAAACGCTTTAGCGAAGCACATTTTAGAGTATCCCCTCCATGACTTTGACTTTAGGGTACTAGAAATAGTCACACATAATAAAAGATGTGGAGATAATACATTGCTTTTGAACAATAAGGAATTAAAATGGATTTTGAGATTGGCTGCACACATACCTCCTGGCATTAATAATCAAGTTTCGATTAAGTCTGTTTTGGAAGCAAGATAAACCTTTAGCCTTTGGTTTTAGCCTTCATATATATTTTTATACATTCTGGTCATTGTATAAACATAAACATTAATTTATTTTGTTTTATTAAATATAAACCGATTTAGTTGACAAAGTTTTTAACATTTATATCTTATTATTAATAATATCTTATTAGTAATAATGTGTATTTATATACTTATACACTTTTATTAAATATTTAATTATTAATAATTTAATTATTATTAATTTATTAATAATATTATTTATTAATAATCCTTTAATAATTTAGGAATAGAGGATATACATTACATTTTAAAACAAGAATGAGTAACATAAGCTTTAAATGTAGTATTCTCATTTAAAAGATCATGTCTTTCCAGGTTTTGATAAGTACATTTATTATATTATCTTGAATTAAGCATTTATATTATATTATATTACACAAGATATTTATTAGTACTTAGTACATTTTATTCTGTTTGAATTCTTATTATGCGTATTTATTGTGCTTCTCCGCATCAACAGATATTTGTTCACTTATTATTATTATTATTATTTGTATTTATTTTTAGCCATGTTTCAGTCCTGGTCAATAGCTGTATTATTAATCATGAACAACATTGCTCACTTTAAGACCATGAGATTTTTTGAACTGCCTGCATCAACCCATAGTACCTAATTAACTAAATAATTGAATAATTGAATAATTCATTTGTTTTATTTTGGCGCCTTTTTCCATTTATTTGTATAAATAGAGGTTTTAAATGTTATATGTACTGTCTGATGAAGCGTAGTGGTAACTACACGAAAGCGCTTACAGTTAATAAAGGTTCTTTGCAGATTTTATATTGGATTTTTTATTGGAGAAGTGGAGTTGTCGTTTTGGCTTTGCCGGCTTGAATGCTTTGATGTCTATGAAAGTTGAGTTATCCACAGAACTGTTCATTGCTTCTACAGCTTCGTGGTGAGAGAGCCTGGTTGTTTTCTACATTTTACCTGCTTTGTCGTTACAGGCACTCTCTCTAGCTACCGGTGAAGAGTTTTTAGTTTTACTTTTAGATATAGATATAGATAGAGACATAAATACCATGTATCTATAGATAGATGTATTTATGTTGCCATTTATTAACTTTTGGCATTTCAGAGCGTTCAACAAACTATGAGGATTTTATATCATTTCAAGAATCGATTCTTTAAACTAAGTGCACATAAGTCAAGCTCAGTTTAATCTGTGGGCCACTAGACTCTGTAAAATGTATATCATTAGCTATGATAATTAAGGTAAATGGCTAGTTTTGCTACAACCTGTTTCTATGAAATGCCAACAACAAGGAAGTCAAATAATATATAATATTTTGCAGACTTTAACTGAAGCTGAATGTTTCTGTTTGAAATATTTCTTATACTGCTGATGCTTTAAGGAAACCTTTCTCATATATTTCTACCATCTAACTATATTAACACCTTTTGTGAAAACAATAACTTGATAAAGTAAAGAATATATCTGTACACATGCAGTAATGAGTGAATTTCGGTTTCCTCTAACCATGCCCCACAACCAAAACTGCTATTTTAGAAGAATCTAGGTCTTGACAGCTGCTGTACATCTTGTGATTTATAACTTCTTTTCTTGAAAAATGCAAGCTGTCAGGTTAGACATTCTTACAGGTAATTGGAGCATTAGCACTAAAGTCAGCTGGTCTTTGCAAATATGACCTGCTACAACTTGTTCTGTCATGGGACATATCACACAGGAAGCTGTCCTTGAGTACACATTTATCTTGTTTATTATGTCTGAGGATTAAGCATTCTTTTGTTTAAATCTATAGCGATGAATTCAGTTTGCTTTATAAAAGTTCATGTGCACATCACAGAGTTTAGTTAACAAAACTCATACCTGTCTGAAACAATAACTACTGTGAGTAATTATGAGTGGAAAGCCTTACCCATATTTTAAAGTGATTGTAGCCGATGTACTTGACATTGATAAATGCAAGTCAAAGAGTTTTACTTTTTGTTCATATCTTCTATGCTTCCTCATGTTTTCTACTTCTGCAGTCTTGCCCTAGGGTGGTATAATAAGATGTTTTCTCTT
>NC_056726.1:1532707652-1532715152 GCF_019279795.1 Protopterus annectens
AGCGTGTGTTTGGGATGCTCAAGTCACAGTTCCAGTGGGTGGACACATCCGGTTGAGCCTTGCAGTACTCATCAGCTACATGTATCCAAATTGTCCTTGTATGTGGCATGCTACACAATATGATCCTGTGGAAACAGCTGCAGCAGGAACACCACGGGGCAGGGCAACACAGCCCCCACCATTGCCAAGGCCTGCACAAGCACAAAGTGACTCGGAAGAGGAACAACCTAAGACTGTCCCAGCAGGCAGAAGAAGGTGTGCCCAGTATGCCCTGGCCTTGGGAAAGAGGCAGTGCATAGCACATACACTGACACAGGAGAGACTCAGGGAATAACACCTCTCTCTCACTCTCACATATAGTAAAAGGGATGCCAAACATTACACTACCTGAGCCTAACAATGTGTAGGGAGAGTACTATGTACATCCGACGTAGGCAGCCCTGCAGCACCACCCTCAATACTGGGGCACCCACAAGGTAAGTGACTCACACATGCTAGTCAGGGGGGGTCACATACCCAACAACAGTCACAGCCAGCAGGACAGGTGTAGACAAACACAAACAAAGGCTGTGCTATGGCTTCTGAATGAGGCCAATGGGTAACCACCCCCCAGGCCTACACAGACAGATTACAGCAGGTCAGGCAGTGGGATGCCAGTTCTGAAGGGTAGGATGTCAAAAACTAATATGTAGGTAATTAAAAGCTAAGATCTGCAGTACACTGGTATGCCTCTAGTCAACATGATCAGTAAGACTACAAACTAAAATGTAGTACCCGACATATTAGTACAGTCCTAGGAAATGTGTACAAGTGTCAGGTACACCCCCCCCCCAATCCGATGCAAAAATGTAGTCACAGTCAGGTGTGCCCCCCAATCCTGTGTAGACATGTAGAAATAGTCAGGTGTGCCCCCATCCTACATAGAAATATAGTAACAGTCAGGTGTGCCCCCCCACAATCCTGTGTAGAAATGTAGAAATAGTGTGGTGTGCCCCCATCCATGAAGAAATGTAGCAACAGTCCGTGCCAAATGATCGACGGATACCCTGCAGAGACAGCATGCTACCTGTAGGTCTACAACACAAAGGTCAGCACTGCAGAACAAACTACCTGGACTTGATCTACACATTCAATACAAATGGCCATACTGGGCATGCCCACACACTTAGAGAAATGAAAGCAATGTCAGTCAACAGCATACTGAAAGATCATACTGGGCATGCTCACATGAAGGCCATGTCTGCAAACACCAGTGGACCAGACATATCTGGCAGCTGCAGATGTTAGTGCAGACACTCCTCAGTATGCACCAGTCATGCTTTGCACACACAGTGGATAGGAATACAGGCATATATGTAAGGACAACAGACTATAATAAGCCAAAGGTAGATGTACATAGATGTGTGGACGCAGGTGACTGTGACAAGGTGCCATCCAGGCCTGTCCCACCCAGCACACAGCCAAAGGGCCACAACCACACAAGGGTCAGATGTCACTCACTGCAGATACTAGCCACTGGTATCTGTCAGCATTATAGAGTATGTGGTGCATGTGCCAGCTGTGCAACATGACTGTTCAAGGAAGTTAATATAAAGTTCGAGATGACACTGTACAGTCAGTGAAAGACTGATTTTCAGAGACTCTTTCTTTAAATCATCTTCATCTCTCCCTTTTTATTTCTTACATCATGTTTTTCTAAAGAGTTCAGAAAATAAATGCAACGTACCTATGCCTTTGCTGTCATATTGCATTTGCCTCTCTTCTAGAAAATCTACAAACAGATTTCTGTTAATGTTTCTGTACTGGTGTAAACAATGTAATTAACAGTCAGTCCTGACCTGCCATGACCTGACCTTCCCATTTCTGTGTTGCTCTGTATAGCAACAGCACAGAGAGTTATGATTACTGGAATTTTACGTGAATGAAGAGATAGATTAGACATCTAGCAGCTGTATAGACGTACTTGTGAAATATGACCCAGGTTGTGTCCGCATGTGGCGTGTCAACTCCTAGATGAATGGGTTGTGGCTCATTCACACACTACCCTCCCCATAGCCCCATTATGACAAGCCAGCTGAGGTCATCCACTGTGAAATACACCTGTGGGAGAGTTGTATCCCAGTAATCTCCTTGGTGTGTCCCATAACTGCGTACTGCTGTAGTGTAATAAACTAGTTAGGTAGGAGTTCTAACTCCAACCTTTGCAACTGTGTGTGTCTGTCTGTGTAGAAAGCAATGCTTTTTAGAGTAGTCACACCCACTACAATTTAAATGCTCAACTTTGGTAAGGCTGTTGATGTCATCCACCTAGAAATACATCTCTGGGAAGGCTGTATCTTGATCATTTCTGTAGCACATGCCGTAACTGTGTACTGCTGTAGTGTCATAGAATAATTAGGTGGGAGTTCTATCCACAGCCTTGGCAACTGTGTGTGTGTCTGTCTGACTCAAGCAATGCTTTTTAGGGTAATCACACCCCCTATAATTTAAATGCTCTACTTTGGTAAGGCTACTGATGTCATTCACCTAGAAATACATCTCTGTGAAGGTCGTATCTCAGTAATCTCCATAGCATGTAGTGCAACTGTGTACTGCAGTAGTGCAATAGAATAGTTAGGTAGGAGTTTTAACCCCAGCCTTGGCAATTGTGTGTGTGTCTGTCTGTGTACAAAACAATGCTTTTTAGGGTAGTCACACCCCCTACAATTTAAATGCTTTTCTTTGGTAAGGCTGCTGATGTCATCCACCTAGAAATACACCTCTGGGGAAGTCTTACCCCAGTAATCCCCGTAGCTCATGCTGTAACTGTGTAGTGTGATAGAAAATGTAGGTAGGAGTTCTAAACCCAGCCTTGGCAACTGTGTGTGTGTGTGTGTGTGTGTGTGTGTGTGTGTGTGTGTGTGTGTGTGTGTGTGTGTGTGTGTGTGTGTGTGTGTGTGTATGTGGGTGTGTGGGTGTCTGTCTGATGCTGCCTGTGTTGAAAGCAATGCTTTTTAGGGTAGTCACACCCCCTACAATTTAAATACTCTACTTTGGTAAGGCTGCTGATGTCATCCACCTAGAAATACACCTCTGGGGAAGTCCTAGCCCAAAAATCTCCATAGTGCATGCCGTAACTGTGTACTGCTGTAGTGTGATAGAATAGTTAGGTAGGAGTTCTAACCCCAGGCTTGACAACGGTGTGTGTGCGTCTGTCTGATTATGCCTGTGTTGAAATCAATGCTTTTTAGGGTAGTCACACCCTCTACAATTTAAATGCACTACTTTGACAATTCTGTCGATGTCATTCATTGTGAAATACACCTTTGGGGAATAAGTTCTCCAGTAATTCCCGTGGTTCATCCTATAACAGCTCCATGCTGTAGTGTGATATAGACCTCTGTTAGGGGTTCTATATCCACACATGTTGATTGTGGATGTTTTGTGTCTGTTCCAGTGTCTGTGTAGTGAGCAATGCATTTTAGGCTAGTCACACTCAATACATTTCAAATGGCCTACATTGGCAATCCTGCTGATGTCAGCCAATGTGATATACACTTTTGGGGAAGGAGTACTCCAGTACTCTCTGTAGTGCATACTATAACTGTGTAGTGTAATAAACTAGTTAGGTAGGGGGTCTACTCCCAGACATGACAGGTGTGTGTGTGTGTTTGCAACTCATATCCTGTGTGGAGGTAAGTGTGAGTGTGTGACACCTGCGCCCAATGTGGAGCGGGTTTTGCAAATTTCTTATATGGTGGCCCTAGTATATATCCCAGTGTCCTTTGTACAAGGATAACAGATGTGAAATAGCTGAGAGGCTGGGGTGCAAATCCATACCCATACATGTGACATCAGGGCTAGGCAATCACAGTTAGCAATCCCAGTATTACCCAGAGCACACTCTCAACCCATGTCTCATACACACACACACACACACACACACACACACACACACACACACACACACACACGCCGAGGCAACAGCCAGTATGTGTGTAGTACACTGCATAGTGGCGACTGATAGTAACTATGGAGTGATTGCAGTGGCATACAGAGGGCATGGCACCCTGCCCATCTGTCCAAAAGGCACATACATGCAGACAGTGCACTTTCCCCATGTTCTCCACTGGACACCTGCAACACCTGTGGTGCCATCACATATGAATCACAAAGGACATACCATGCCTGAAAATAAGCCTTGTATGGACAGATGCCACTGACACCAGGGATTGTCATTAGCATGCTATCAATGTAGGTGCAGGGGTAACCTGCTGTCCATTGCCAGTTCCTGCCACAGGTGGCCAAGACTGGCACATCTGATGATAATATGTGTACACAATATGAGCCCAACACCCCAGGTACAGTTCCACATGTCACTGTACATGTATGTGGGAGGTGTGCACATCCCAGACACTGTCCATGTTATGGACTAAGGAACACATACATGGCAAGCGATGCACAGCATTGGCCACATGCAACAGTCAACCAGGTGACTGGATGGTGGATACAATACCCACCTATGTGGGCAAATGCAGAAACCAGAGCCCTGAGCCACAATGCAGACCATTGTCATGTGGCCTGTGCCAAGGTATACCCAATCACCTAGCCTTGAATAGCCATCTGGCACAGTTGACCACCACATACCCATGTAGAAATGCACCCATGCATTTCAGTACTGGTACCCTGTGTATTTGTGTGTGTGTTGTATGATGCGTATGATTACATCCACACTCACTACAACCCCCAGTGGCATACTGAAGAATGCTGTCTAATGCCAGACACCTCCCTATAACTTTTGCCCATATAACCTCCATATGACCCATGTGGTGCATGTGATACCTGCACAGTAATGTGTTGTGGCAATCTCACTAGTGATGAGCTGTATCCCTGGCCCTGCCAAGTGTGTCAATGTGTGTGCATCCCTGTGAGTGTGTGGCTGTGTTGACGCTGGTACCTGTTCATGTGGAGAGGCACGTGTACTTCACCTACTGTATAGCTACCATATCCCTGTTGCTGATGTCACTTACCATCACATATATGTTCTGAGGACTCCACAACAGGTAACCTATGTGGCGCATCCAATAACTGCATAGGACTATGATAGCACTACATAGTAGTCAGGGTTTTGATACCCTGCGCTGGTAGGTGTGTGACACAAACATGCTTAAATTTTACTCTCCCACCCCTCCCTGACTTGTCAATGCCTCTGTCTGCCTCTCTCACTCCTTCACTGGTGGATGTGGAGACCTACACCTGCTTTTCTTAGGCAGCAGGATGTGCATTTTAAGTGATGCTCATGATCAGCTGATGGACTCTGTATGAATTGCAGCCCTCCCCTAGCTGACTGCATGTGGAAGAGCTGTGGTAACATTCTCATAGCCAATTGCATGGAAACACACTCCAATATCTAGGAACATCATGTTGGTGTTGGCCCTTTTCATTCACTGTGAGCAGGAACTAGATATGTTGTTTGGCAAACAGCATCTCTGATGGATTGGGGGGTTTTACATCTAACAACCTACACTGTGGAAACAGGGCAACACACAGGAGGGGGATGTGCCTGACCCGACTACATTCTGTAAGTGCTGCTATACTGCATTTGGAGTAATGGTTTAACAGTGTGTGTGTGGATATGGCTGTCCTACATTTTTTAATACCTGCCATGTCAATTCTATGTTTATGAGGACTCCCCATCTGTAGGGTCATCTGCAGACTGGGCGGTGTGTTGTGCCTTTGGTTTCATGTGTTACCCACAGAGTATCTATCTGTGAACTGCAGAAGGTAGTGTGAGGATTGCAGTCTGTAGATGGTGAAAGGCTTGACAGTTACTGACCTCATATCCCTCATAGGACATATGTTGCAACAAACCCTGTTACAACAGTAAATGTATGAGGATATCACAGCAACATGTCAATACTGGCCCTGTGTATGTGCTTCCAGCCACAACTCTGTCAACCTGAGCACATATGTTGTGCATTAAGAGGTGTATATGTGCTGTACACCATCATTAATGTCATCATATCTGATAACAAGCCAGTGAGATATCAGACTGCTATGCATGCTATGTACAGTAGGGGTTATATTTGATGACATGACCTGGACATTATGTGGTTGTTTGTACAGTACTGAGGTCAGTGTACTTATGGTGAATGCCGACAGTGTCTGTATTATTAATATGTATCTTTGCATGTGTACAGACTGTGGTAGATGTCATCATCCTAGGTCCATTCCTATCTGATGTTACATGGTGCTGCACTGTATGTTACCACATTGGCTTACATGTTTGTAGGTCCATACATACACATGTCCCATACCACAGACAGGCATCAGACCACACTGTGTAGTGGCCCAGTATATGTAGGGTTAGTGTGTGAGTGGCACATATGAGGAAGGTGTTGAACAGATAGTCCTTATACTGTAATATTATGCCAGCTTACCATATGTGGCTGTGGCTGTGTTCACATTGGTTGTGGTTATGCACTTTCACACAGGTGTATCTTAACCTGTGCTGTGACATGCCTGTAGAGCCTGCTATATATGCAGGTGCATGTGCATTCCCCCATAGGAGATGTAGGCCAGTGTTGAGCCAGTCTGCCTGTAGCCTACACAGTGCTTTGTTACATGCCTAGCAGCTTAGTGTACTTACCCAGCGAGGTGTCATGTCCAGATACTTTCCAGATGTACTGCTGCCAGGCCTCCCTTAACAGTCATTTATGTCAGACAGAGTGGTGGGATACTGTACAGATGTATGTTAATATCTAGTGGGTAGTATGTGGCCATGGCACCTCTGTACCAGCAGTTATTATGTGTCAGGACAGGCAGAGGTGTGTGAAAGCATAACCTATGGGGCGAATGTATACCAGTCATTATGTGTTATACCCATCACATCCATATTGTCAGGCCTGGTCCACATGTTCTGCACTAAGAGGTTCTGTGTATATCTCTGGACTGTACAGAGTATGTCAGAATGTCCACATCTATTGTCCAATATCTCTGCTGTAGTCCACAGGAACATTACGTGCTTGCAGCGATACTGTACTATGACGTCCTTAGAATGTCTGACAGTAACTGATGGCGCACATGTGAAAAGCAGATGTAACCTTCCACACACACCATGTCTGTGAAGACAATCCCTATTACAGTCACAATAGTCTGCTAATATACCTGCTATACATGCCTGACATCCCCTTGCACTATGAAGGTGGGACTATAGGGACTGAAGTAGGGCTACACCCCATGTTCAGAACTTATGGTAAATATATATTTACATATGATTATCCAGATATCTATATAGATAATTACAGATGTACATATTGACATATATAGATGGGTGTGTATATGTACATAGATATGCATATACACACCCAGATATATACATATACAGAGCAGTATATGTCTACACATATACAGATAGGGATACATATGCACATATATGTATACCACGTTGATATGCCTGCCAGCAGTCCACTGCTATTGTATCCCCCACACATATGGTGGGGCTGGGGCCATGTGTGGGCT
>NC_056726.1:1532717652-1532722652 GCF_019279795.1 Protopterus annectens
ACTGTTGGTGGGGATATGCAGAAACCTATGTGCTGTCTCGCTCATTTTTTACCACTTTCTGATGTTCTACATTGCACAGGTGTGTTTATTCTGAGAGCTCTGCTCTCACACACGCCCCGTGCACTTGTACATGCTCCATGTAAGCCTAGGAACTTGGGCAGCGCACCTTATTAATATGCATGGCGTGCTGCCGTCTTGCTGCTAAACGGGCACTTCCATGGATGACTAAGCTAGTCCTGCATGGAAGTTTAGTAAATCTAGGGAAGAGAGATTAAGTATATACATACATATATATATATATATATATATATATATATATATATATATATATATATATATATATATATATATATTTATATATGTATATATATATATATATATATATATATATATATATATATATATATATATATATATAATATATATGTACACATATATATATATATATATATATATATATATATGTACAGAGAAAGAGAGAGAGTGATTAACTATATATATATATATATATATATATATATATATATATATATATATATATATATATTGTGTCTTTGTGGACTTAGAGAAAGCATATGACAGGGTGCCTAGAGAGGAGTTGTAGTATTTTATGAGGAAGTCGGGAGTGTCAGAGAAGTATGTAAGAGTGGTACAGGATAAGTACGAGGGTAATGTGACAGCGGTGAGGTCTGCAGTGGGAGTGACGGATGCATTTAAGGTGGTGGGATTACATCAAGGATCAGCTCTGAGCCCTTTCTTATTTGCAATGGTGATGGACAGGTTGACAGATGAGATCAGACAGGAGTGACCGTGGACTATGATGTTTGCAGATGACATTGTGATCTGTAGTGAGAGTAGGGAACAGGTGGAGGAGACCCAGGAGAGGTGGAGATATGCTCTAGAGAGAAGTGGAATGAAGGTCAGCAAGACTAAGACAGAATATATGTGTGTGAATGAGAGGGAGGATAGAAGAATGGTGAAGATGCAGGGAATAGAGGTGGCGAAGGTGGATGAGTTTAAATACTTGGGATCATCAGTTCAGAGTAATGGTGTGCGTGGAAGAGAGGTGAAGAAGAGAGTACAGGCAGGATGGAGTGGGTGGAGAAGAGTGTTAGGAGTGATTTGTGACAGATGTGATCCAGTAAGAGTGAAAGGGAATGTCTACAAGAGGGAAGTGAGACCAGCTATGTTATTTGGGTTGGAGACAGTGGCACTGACAAAAAGGCAGGAGTCAGAGCTTGACGCGGCAGAGTTGAATATGTTAAAATTTGCACTGGGTGTGACAAGGATGAACAGGATTAGGAATAAGTATATTAGAGGGTCAGCCCAGGTTGGAAGGTTTGGAAACAAAGCTAGAGAGGCAAGATTACATTGGTTTGGGCATGTGCTGAGGAGGGATGCAGAGTATATTGGGAAAAAGATGCTAAGGATGAAGCTGCCAGGTAACATGAAAAAATGAGAGCCTAAGATAAGGTTTATGGATGTGGTGAGAGAGGACATGCAGGTGGTTGGTGTGACAGAGCACGATGCAGAGGACAGGAAGAAATGGAAACAGCTGATCCGCTGTGGCGACCCCTAATGGGAGCAGCCAAAAGAAGAAGAAGAAGGTATATATAAAGAGAGCGAGAGAGAGAGATTAAATGTGTATATATATATATATATATATATATATATATATATATATATATACATATACATATATATATATATATATATATATATATATATATATATATATATATATATATATACATATATATATACATATATATATATATATATATATATATATATATATATATATATATATAAATTGCCTTTTACAGGCAAACTGCCTTTCCTATAATTGGTCTAGACTGTTTGTAAGCTTCTGAGCCCCCAAGCCTTTTTGTGTTGGAGGGAAGCTTTCTAGCTTAATTTTGTTTCTTAGAACTAGCCAGTTTTCTAGTTTCAGCACTCAAATATGTTTCTTTGAACTCAGCACTTGTTAGGAACTTGTTGTAAGCACTAAATAAGCTGCAAATTACTACAGCACTCATCTTTCCTCACTTGTCTACAGGAAAGCAGTTTTTAGTACTTAATAAATAAGCACCTATTTAGGCATGTCTAAGGGTAATTTCCCAGTGATTTCTCCTGTCTATCTGATGAATCTGGGCATCTTGGGGCAATGCAGCAATTGCCTCATGTACACAGACAACCCTCTACTCCTACCACCCAATACTACAACCTGTGAGAGATTCACTTACATAGCCAAACTGGAAGCAAAGCTCTCTTCACCCAAGACTGGACTAGACAGTCAAGAGGAGAAGGTAAACACTTGCACCACACCACACTCTTCACATAGTCCCTCAAAACCTACACCACCAAAACACACACATAGAAACACAAACCACACACACCTACATTCACGGAGGGTCTTAATAAAAACCTGCCCAAGCATCAGGGACCTCCAAAGCAGAAACGCAAGCAAACTCCACCCCCACAACACAACTCATATAACACATAACCCACAAACTCAGTGTCCCACTCAACCACAGCCCATAAGGCATAACAACTTACCCAACACTCTAGTCATAAGTCACATTCTATAGTCAGGCACACTGATATTCTACTCACCAGGCTAAACAAGGAGAAAGTTACTGTCAGCTGCCTGTCAGGTGCCAGGATCCACCACATAAAGCACGCACTCAGGTCAATCCACAAGTACAAATATGACACATCATTGTCCATGTTGATGTGAATGACCTGAGACGTACCTCCCTGGACTACATGAAAAGAGACATGGTGGAGCTCTCCGATCTTGTAGCCCAGGCAGGTATGACCCTAGCCCTGAGTAGCATCCTGCCATCACCCAGAATGATACCACAGTACAAGGACAAAATGATTGACTTCAACAACTGGCTAAGCTTCTGGTGTCATTCTGTCAAATAAATTGTTAAAATCAGACTGTAAAAATCATTAGGCTTTTCAAAATGACAGTCAATAACACAGGAGGTTCAAGTTCAAAACATTTTACTAGTGTACACCAGGATGCAGAAAACCATACAGTACAAGTTTAGAATTCTGACTAACATGATACAGGAAGTAAACTTCTTTAAATACACTATACATTCAAGCTGTGCCCACCTTCCTGACGTGGTCAGTCACAGGGCACCTACATCATTACAGTTTACAATATTCTATTCATAAGAAAGTGCTGAGGTTATACTTTTTAAACGTTTTCCCATGAGAATAATACAGCCTTGAAAGGCACCTGGTCAGTCATAATGTCTCTCTGTAAATGTTGCTCTTTCAAGGTTCCGGTTCTGCTCGAATACAATACTCGGTTCATTTCTTAATATGCTCCTTTGTCTTAGCAGCTGTACTTTTATCTCTGATAAGATTCACAAGGCCAACCATCTCAGGGAAAGGAAGAAAGATTTCAAAGCTAAATACATTTATTTTTCCCTGACCCAGCAGCTAGTTAGTAAAAGACATAAGCTTGCTGAGCTGGCTACTGCCAGGGTCAGAGTTCAATCACACTGCAGCTCTAAAGCTCCAAGCAATTACATGTAAGATCATTCTTACTGCCATATTGTAAAATAGAATAAAATGCATTACATACTATTTGCTTCTAAACTAGCACTTCATATATGTTTAGATATATATTTTTCTAACACATTCTAAGGGAATCCAGTATTTGTCTGACTGGGATGACATGGTCGACAGACCACGATGCTTTGCCAGAGATGGCCTGCACCTGTTGCTCTTGGGATTCCGGATACTGGCTAAACCTCTTGCCACCCCTATAGTGCCTTTTTTAGGCAAGGTTCAAATGACAAATTCACCACTGTAACAGGTACAAGCAAGCAAAGTCTGAGGGTAATGCTACTCAATGCTAGAAGTCTAAACCTCAAAATGCACTCACTCGAGGCACTCCTTAAAATGGAGAACATCATCTGTGCAGTGACAGAGACCTGGTTCAAAGCTCCAGAGAGCACCCCTGCATTACCAGGATATAATTCATACGACACTTTTTGGCCACCTAACCTAGAACAAAGCACTAAAGGTGGAGGCGTGTCCATATTCATTAGGGATAGCCACACCTCCAGGCTAGTTGCACAGCATAATGCATACAAGATTATACAAGTGCAGCTAACTATGGGCAAGACCACAATCCAAATTGTAGCTTGCTACAGACCCCACACCATGCCCCAGGATTTCCACTCCTCATTTCTTGATACACTGGAAAGGCTAACGAAACTCCAGCTCTATTCAGTAGCATACCGCCTGCTCAGAGGTGATCTGTGGCTGACATACAAGGCCATGTCCAACCAGGAATTGATGGAACTGCTCCACCTCAAAAAATCAAAATCCATAAGAACCAAGAGAGCCAAAGATTTAAACCACAGTACAAACATGAATAGAACATGCTGGAGAGACAGATTCATAACTCAGAGGCTTCCCATACTCTGGAACAAAATCCCAGTCCATGTTAGGCAGAGCCCCTCACTGTCTCTCTTCAAGAGAAATCTTGACGAGTGGATGGGAGATCTTAGGTTTACCCCGGGGGTCACCCCTGTATCGCTACTTAACAGAGGCACAGTAAACTAATTTTAATAAGTAAGGGGGTCTTCAATGTGTCACTACTAGACAAAAGCACAGTACTCTAAATTTATTCTATACACCTTAGTACCACTACATGGGGTGGCGAAAGCCACATCTCTAGGGCTAGGCTTGCAAATGCCTCAGGGCAGATAGCCTAGTACTAAACTATGAAATTATGAAAGTTGATGGCCAAAAGGTTACTTACCATGTTGGAAACATCAGCTCTCTTGTTTTCGATGTTATGCCATGTCGAAGAAGTGGTTTTTAATATTGTGGCCATTCGATGAACTAAGGGTAAACCATACAGACACAAACATGCAAATGTATATATATATATATATATATATATATATATATATATATATATATATATATATATATATATATAAATATATATATATATATATATATAT
>NC_056726.1:1532727652-1532737652 GCF_019279795.1 Protopterus annectens
GCTCTGAATCCTGGGAGTGGAAGTAGTCTGCATACAGAATCATACCCCACAACTGTACAGATATATCCAGAATGTTCAGTATATTGGGTCATATCTGCTGCCTGTTACCCTGTCCCCCTGGGAAATCAGTGGAATGATCCCAGATGTTTAGGCAACAAACAGGAAATACAACTGATTGCCACACATCTATAAGAACAAACCTGTCACACTAGCAACTCTCCAAAATGTTATGAGAGTAATAAGCCAAGTATGTCCCATCTACACCCCCATGTTGTCAAGCTGTGACCAGAGTGTGTACAGTAACATAGTGAGATGTAAGTGCATAATACTAATGTGAAATCTGGTACTTTGTGTGGCAATATTCAGGTAGTGCTAGCTAACATTGCTCCCACAGGTCCGTCAGATATGAACATTGTGCCTAGAAATAAAAGATTGTTACCCTGTACTGCTACTGTTTACTCTGGTATTGTACAGCATTGTGAGTGTTGCAGTTGCTCTGAACAATAAGGTATCACTCATCACTGTCACCCACACTGTGCTACATAATATAACTGTCTAGGAAATCCTATATAAGAGTGTTGTAAGTCACTAAAGGTTGAAGAGGGCAATAGTCTAAATATGTCCTGGTTCACCTGCATGTGGTCATGACATAGCCAGAGTCTATGCAAAAAGAGATGGACAGGTATGTGCATAACATCAACCTGGAATCTGGAAGTATGTGTAGAAACAGTTAGTGAGTGTTAACAAACAATTCCTCCACAGGTATACCAGGTAAGAGGTGTATACTGCAGGTAAACCCAGTTCATGTATATAGTTGTTGACAGCCATACCACTGTCCAAAGTAAAGCAATAGGGTAGTGTACTAATACTTGTAAGGTACAGATAACAGCACTGACTAGGAAAGTAATGTGAACTACAGGAATATACTAGTTGTTAATTGACATCTATCTCCCCCCCACCATATCTGCAACAATAAACTAAATACCCAACTAAATTGGTACATGCTGACTTAACTGTAATGTTGAGACATATGTCCTATTGCTTGATAATTATTTAAATCTGTTTCTATGCATGTGCTATGTTGAAATACTCCAACATTGGTGGCATGGTGCCATCAATGTACCTGCATGCTGTTGTAATCACCACTGTGGTCCTATATATGCATGTCTTCTGTTTGCTATGCAACTGTTCCATATCTGGTGTCTGGGTTAATGAGAATATCTATGCATGCTGTTATACCTAATCCTGGAATTTGTTGACTACTACTAACCCACATATGTTGATAAAACATAAACATCACAGCACGTATGGGAATGTGGGTCCCAGCAGACCCACCTGTCCCACATCAACTGGCCATGACACCGGGCACCGGCACATCTGGGACCCAACCAGGGACATCCTCATCCATTGGTCCTGCACCACCATTAGGTGGAACCGCCTCAGGTTATTGGGCTTGCCCCCCAGGCGCGGGCGTGGATGGGAACATGTCACCCTTCGCCAGGTCCGGATTGTGGTGTGTAGCAAGCTCAACCAGAAGTTTGGAGATCTGCTACGCCAGCTCGAGGGCAGCGTGTCATGACTAGGGGGTCAGCCTAGCTCTCCGACTCAGCCCCCAGCACAGCCACCTTCAGGGCTGTGAAGGTGCAGTGGTGGCAGCCTATGGGTGGGGATCTCAGTCCCACTTTTCCACTAGAGGGCTCATGGGCTTCCGATTTCCCAACAACCCTCCCAATCAAGGTGTTTACCCCCACATGTGTCATATACTGCCCCTGTATGGGTCTTGTTTGTCTTGTCTGTTAACCTACCCAACCTACCTCCTCAAATATACCTACCATCCCTCCCCGACATCCCACTCTCACCTGAAAAAAAGGGCAATCTTTTCCCAAAAAAAAAAAAAATCTCACCCCATACATAGCTGTCCATTTTGCACACATGTTCACTGGGCACATGCAATATGGTCTAATTGGCTTAACAACATATTATTGTTGTCCTCACCCCTATCTCAGGGGTATGAGTGTCCAAATCTATCTCTAAATGCAGTGTATATGAGCATCTGTTGCTGTAGAAGAAATGGGCAGCTATGGACCTTCCCTACACCCTTCCTGCATATCTCTAGCTATTTTCCCTACTGTCTTTCCCTCTTTGTGCCCCTTTTTCACCACTTTCCTATCAGCCCTTTTTTCTTTTCTTTTAAAGAAATTAGAATGGGAGTAAGCAGGAGTAAGCACTTGTAAGCAGCAGTAAGTGGTTTTAAGCCTGTTTGCGTGGGGGTAAGCAATGTCAACACAGGTTAAGCAATTTAGAAGATAAATCAGTATAAGAAACTGTAACTGAAGTTAGCGGTGCTTACCTCTGCGCAAACCCGCTTACAACTGCTTAAAAGTGCCTTAATCACTCTGTATCCAACAGCACTTGTTCTACCCAGCAACAAAATATACAGCCTCTGCAAGGCTCGAACCCAAGACCCTGCACCCCACAGCCAAAGCAAATTAACACTAAGCCATGTGAGATATACATAACCTTGATGTTTTCACAAACATATCATCCAGAACAGTCATTCAACAGTGCAGGAAATGTATTTAAACATGTAGATGTATGTGTGTGTGTTTATATATATTTACATCTAGATATATACTTATCTATCTATCTATCTATATATATATATATATATATATATATATATATATATATATAGGTTCATAGGCTGATACTAGGCTATCTGCCCTAGGGCAATTATAAGCCTAGCCAAACTATGTTTGGCTTTCGCCACCCTTTTAGATTAGTTGACTGTGCCTCTGTATAGTAGGTCACAGAAGATAGCCCTTTTAAGGTTAGTTTACTGTGCCTCTGTCTAGTAGGGACACAGAAGAAATCCCAGGGGTAAACCTACAATCTCCCATCCACTCATCAAGATTTCTCTTGAAGAGGGTCATTGAGGGGCTCTACCTAACATGGATTGGGATTTTGTTCCAGAGTGAGGGGAGCCTCTGGGATATGAATCTGTCCCTCCAGCATGCCCTATTTATTTCTGTGCTGAGGTTTAAGTCCCTGGAGCATGTAGCTCTAAGGGATTTGGATTTCCTGAGGTGGAGCATGTCCATTAAATCTGGTTTGGACATGGCTTTATACGTCAGGCACAGATTACCACTGAGTAGCCGGTAAACAACTGAGTAGAGCTGGAGTTTCTTTAGCCTAACTGCGTAGGGCATCTGTTTGAGTCCCTTGATCCTCTTGGTGAGGTACTTTTGGGGTCTTTCCAGTTGCTGCAGGTGTCGGGTAAGGTACATCCCAAATGGGGCATTGTATTCAATTATGGGCCTGATGAGTGATGAGTAGAGGGGCACAATTTATTTTATTTATTTATTTATTTAAATTTGTTGACCGGGAGTGTCCGACTGGACGTGGGTCCATTTTCAGCAGAGGCCCGGGGAGAAAAGCTCCACAGTAAAATAAACAGACAGTAGTTACATTGGATTACATAGCAATTAACAATTTAACATAGAAATTACTTACAACATATTTACAGATGAAAAACATAGTACATCAGTAGACAACTAGAATCTTTATCTGTGAAGTACATAACAGGCATTAACAAATATAACAATGAGAAGTTCCTGCTGTATAATAAGTACTAGGCTTATGAGCATCTGAGCTTGCTATCATCAAGGTAGTTAGTGGAGGTGAAAGAAAGGTAGAAGTTGGATGGGCTGGATGATATTAGAGTGGGAGTTGCAAGGGCATAGCCAGCATGTTTTTACGTGCGCTTTTAATAAAGTTTTGAAGTTGGTGCATGATGATGGAGGTAATTGTGGGTGGGAGTGAGTTCCATAATTTGGCTATGGCGCAAGAGAATAGTGCTTCACCAGCAGAGTTATTGGCTTTAGTGATCTGCAAGTGATTTTTGTTGCTGGATCTTAGTGGTCTGGTGGTGCGATAGGGTTAGAGTAGATTCTGGAAGGATGGGACATTTAGTGGATGGTTTACTAGTTTGTGGGCGAGTGAGAGTTGATACCACTGAAGGAGGTGAGGGAGTTCAAGCCAGCCCAGTTCAGCAAGTGAGAGACAGTGGTGACTACGGTAGGATGCCCCTGTGGCGAATTTGGAGATTTTGTTGTAGCAGGTCTCTAGCTTGTTTAGATCACATTGCCTTAGGTTGGTATATACTAGAGAGGCATAAAGTAGGGTGGAGATAAGGTGGGAATTTGCTGTTGAAATCTTTGCTGCTTTGGTGAGAAATTGTTTATTTCTGTATAATGCTCCTAGTTTTTTGTGGACTTTTTTATGGTCATGGATATGTGAATATTAAATTTTAGTTTATTGTCTATTTCCACTCCTAGCAATTTGGTGTGTTCAGTTGGGTATATAGTGGTGTTGTCTTTTGCTGTGATGTTAAAGTGAGAGTTGTTTTGAGTATGTTTGGTGGGTTGGAAGATGAGTAGTTTAGTTTTGTTTGGGTTGAGTATTAATTGGGCATTGGATAACCATGTTTCAACAGAGGAAAAGGCTTCCTGTGTGACTTTTTGCAGTTTGGGTAGGGACTGGGCTGAGCAGATGATGGTTGAGTCATCTGCATATTGGGGGAGTGTGCCATGTTTGGTGGCAGAGGCTAGATTATTGGTGTAAATAGAGAAAAGTAGGGGTCCAAGGATGGATCCTTGGGGAACCCCTATGGAGACAGGTAGTTGGGGAGATATGTCATTCTGCCATACAACGGATTGTTGGCGGTCAGACAGGTAACTCTGAAACCAGTTGGTGACTGATTGTGAGAAGGATAGGTTATTGAGGACAGAGATAGGTTGTTTGTGTGGGACCATGTCAAATGCTTTAGATAGGTCTAGGAAAGTAGCAGAGGAGAGATAGCCATTGTTTTTATGCTGAAGGATAGTGTTAGTAAAGGAGAGTAAGGCAGTGGTGGTGTTATGGTTTGGTCGGAAACCATGCTGAGTACAGGAAAGGAGGTTTTTAGTAAGGAGGTAGTGTGAGACCTGAGAGTGTATGCATCTCTCTAGTATTTTGGAGATTGGAGAGAGAATAGCTATGGGGCGGTAATTGGTTAGTTCTGCAGAGGGTCTGCCTTTGTGGAGGGGAATTATATGTCAGACTTTCCACAATGTGGGAATGTAACTTTCTGACAGAGATCGGTTAATCAAGATGGATACTGGGTAGGCCAGAGCATCAGCATGGGATTTGTAGGTATTTACTTGGGAGGTTGTCTGCTGCTAATTTGGTGGGTTTAAGTTTAGTTAAGAGTTTTTTTATGTTGGAGGTAGGTACAGGAGAAAAAGAGGATGCAGTGGGGAGATTACTAGTTGAAGGTGTGGGTTGGAGGGGAGGGGGTTGTGTTGTTTAGCTAGTGATAGTATGGTTTGTGTGAAGTGTGTGTTGAATGAGGTAGCAATATTTTCTGAGGAGTGAGGGAATTTAGGAGGAGGGGTACTTACTTTACCTGGGTGGAGGATGGAGTTTATGGAGGACCAGAATTGTTTGGGGCTGTGTTGTGAGGAGTCTAGGGCAGACTGGTAGTATTGGAATTTGTCCTGTTTTATTAGCTTTTTGACTCTATTGCGTAGTTCTAGGAATTTCTGTCTAGCTGCGGGGGTTTTGGTTTTACGCCAGTGCTCCCAGGCTTTATCCCTGTTTTTCATTTCTGACTTAGTGGTTTTCTGTAGCCATGGGGAGGGTTGTGCTTTGGTTCTGGAAAATATTATGGGGGCATGGTAATTAAGGATGTTCAGGAAGGTAGTATTAAAAAATTCAACTGCGTCATCTAGACTGAGGTACTTTAGAGCATGCCAGTTACATTCTTTGAGGGATGAGATGAATGTGAGTGGGTTAAAGTTTATTTTTTTACATATTTGACGATAGATGACAGGCTTAGCTTGGTACAGGTATTTTTTGATTAGGAATGTTGGGGAGTGATCACTGAGGCTATCTGATAAGCAGCCTGTTATATATGACTGGGGGTTCTTATGACTAGTATCCAATCCAGGGTAGCGTGCTTGTTGGAGTTTTTATTTATCCTTGTTGGTGACTGGACTAGTTGGGTGAAGCCATGAAGGTGTACATGATGGGTTGGATTGTTGCCAGAACAGGATTGCCAGTCAATATTGAAATCACCTAAGATGATAGTTTCTTGGGGGAGATGGTGGGTAGACCAGCTGAGGAGGTTTTCTAGTGGAGGGATGTTTTGGCCAGGTGGGAAGTAGCATCTAATTATGTTGATGGTTTTGTTTTGGTTAATTTTGAGGTTGGTATATATTATTTCTTCATTGCCTATTTGTGGAGCTGATGATTTTAAGATCTGGATGTTTAGATGCTGTTTAAATATTATAGCTACACCACCTCCTTTTTTGTTTAGCTGGTCTACTCTTAGTATGCCGTAACCTGTAGGGAGTATTTGCTCACTGGTAATGTGACCTCTCTTTATCTAGATGTGAACCCTTTTGTGATAAGGTGGGCTATATAGAAAGTTTTTCTAACCACTTTGGCAATGTGATTGTCAAAGGAGAGATTGCTATCAACTTGGGTCCCCAAATCCCTAATTACTTCTTCCGTACTTAATGGATTACCACCTATGTGGTTATTTGTGGGTACTTTGTTTTTCCCAAAGGGGATGACTATGCACTTTTTGGCATTTAGCTTTAGGCCATGGCTCTGGCACCAGTTATCCATCTCTGTGAGACCCTTTTGGAGAATGCTCATGTCAGTCAGTGAGTCGGTTATGGCACCCAGTTTGCAGTCATCTGCGAACTTGGTCAGCCATAGTCCTCCCGTGTTAGCCTGTACCTCAGAGAAATATATACCGAACAAGAGAGGTTCCAGGACTGAGCCTTGTGGGACGCCACTTGTAACTGGTTTAGAGTCTGACATGACACCTGCAATTCTGACCATGTGGGTTCTATCCCTGAGCCAGTTTGCAACCCATCTTGTGACATAGGGGTTGATATTTAAGCTGGTGAGCTTATTTATGATGCCCGAGTGGGGTATTGTGTCAAAGGCTTTTGCGAGGTCCAGGTAGGCTGTGTGGACTGTCTTTCCTTCATCTATGGCCTTGATGACTGTTTCAAAGAAGTTGACCAGGTTCAAGAGGCAAGATCTGCACTTAACAAAGGCGAATTGGGTAGGATCCAGTGTTTGGAGGTTCCCAATGTCTTTGTTTATGAGTTTCATGATGATACGCTCCATAGCTTTGCAGACCAGGCTAGTCAGGCTTATAGGGCAATAGTTTCCGGGGTCTGTAGTGGCACCACCTTTGTGGAGTGGGACCACTATTGCTGTACGCCATTCCTTGGGTACATATCCTGCAGTAAGGCTGAGACTGAACAGTGACTTTATGTGAGGGTTCAGTTCTTCTTGGAGCTCATGTAAGACACAGCCCGGGACACCGCCCGGTCCCATTGATGCTGTGTTTTTTTGCTTTGGAGAGGGCAGCTCTCACCTGTGCATCTGTGATGTCAGGGAGGCTACACTCTGTTGGGATAGACATTTGCTCTTTTGGGGGGGGGGGAGTTTGCACTGAACCTGTCTGCCAGGATGTTGGCAATGTCTGTGGGTTCAGTGTATTTTTTGTCACTTTGCACTAACTCAGAGCATATCTGGGAGTTTCCACGCAGGTTCCTGACATAACTAAAGAAGGCCTTGTGATTATCTTTAGCGTCTTGTGCAATTTTTCTTTCAAAGCTGGCCTTAGATAATTTTATGAGGGATCGTAGTTTCTTGCTAGTACTGATCAGAGATGCCTTCCTTTTTTGGGATTTTGCTCTATCATGTAGTAGCATCCTCCTTCTGTTCTATAGCTTATTTATGGCTGGGGTCCACCAGACAGGTCTCCTGCCTTTGGAGGAGTGAGTCTTGGTTTTATTTGGGGTAGCATGATCCATGCATTCCTGTTGGTATCCATAGAATGCGTTTGTAAAGGATTCTGCAGTTTGGGCCATATTTTCCATTGGCACGGGGCCTTTGAAGGATTCCACCTCAGTTTTGAGAAGTGTGACATTTGCTTTTGAGAAGTTCTTCAGCGTGGTTTCCTTGGCTGGGGGTGGGACGGGATATGGATGTCCAGTGAGATTAATTTATTGTCAGATCTTACCAATGAGGGGTACTCCTCTGGTATGGAACATAGAGTCCCCATGTTGGTGATGATCAGGTCCAATATGTTTTCCCCTCTTGTGGGAGTGGTGACCAGTTGTTCCATAGCATTTGAGTTTATAAATTCTAGGAAGCGTTGGGCGAGGGTGTTGGGGCTTGATTAGTGCTCCCAGTTTATGTTTGGGCAGTTGAAGTCACCCAATATGATGGTGTTTGGAGAGACCTTCATATTCTCCAGTGTTCTCAGGAAAGCTGAGTGGGGTTCCTGAGTTTGGGAGGGTGGTCTGTAGCAGGCTACAAACTGAAAGGCAGTTTTGCCCACTGTTAGTTGCACATGGATGGTCTCTGATGCTTCGTGCAGTGCCACTTACCTGGAGGTGTGGGTATCTTTGATGAATATGGATACTCCCCCTCCTTTTGTGGTTCGGTCCGAGATTTGGGGCCGAAAAGCATGGTATGAGGTATAACCTGGTAGTGCTGGGGTGCTCTCAGGAGCCTTGAACCAGGTTTCTGTTACTGCACAGATATCAATATTCTCCATACTGAAAAGAGCCTTGAGTGCATGCATCTTGAGGTTTAGACTTCTGGCTTTGAGCAGCATTACCCTTAGTTTCTTTTTCCTTGTGTTGTCTATGGAGGTGGGTTTGCCTTTTGAGCCTTGCCTAAAAAAGGCACTATGGGGGTGGCAAGAGCCTTAGCCAATATTCGAAAGCCCAGGGGTGACAGGTGCAAGCCGTCCCTAGCGAAGCAACGTGGCTTGTCGAGCATGTCATCCCAGGCTGACAGACACTGAATCCCCTTTGAATGACACCAATACTTTAGCCAATTGTTAAAATTGATCATTTTGTCTTTATACTGTGGCATCATTCTTGGTGAGGGTAAGATGCTACTCAAGGTCAGGGTCATACTGGCCTGGGCTACATGATCAGAGAGGTCCTCTATGTCTCTTTTCATGTAGTCCAGGGAGGTATGTCTCAGGTCATTCACACCAGCATGGACAATGACGGAGTAATATTTGTACATGCTTTGGAGTGACCTAAGTGCTTGTGTTATGTGATGGATCCTGGCACCCGACAGGCAGCTTACAGTGACCTTCTCCTTGTTCAGCCTGGTGAGTGGGACATCAGTGTGTTTGACAACAGAGTCACCTATTACAAGTGTATTAGGTGTGTTGTTTAGCCTTAAGGGCTGTGACTGTGTGGCACACTAACTTTGTGAACTATGTGATACGTGGGTATTGCTGTGGGGTAGCGGTTGCTTGGATGTCTGCTTTGGAGGTCTCTGCTGCTTGGGAAGATTTTTATTTAGAGCCTCCGAGTATGTTTTTGTGTGTTTATGTGTTTGGTTTGCTGTTGTGATAGGTCTATGTGAGACTGGATTTGTGGTGTGTGTGGTTACCTTCTCAACCTGACTGACTGCGCCAGTACTGGGTTGAGAGAGCTCAGCCTCCAGTTTGTCTATATAGCTGCATCTCTCACATATATTTGAGCTTGTTGGGAGGAGGAGAAGGTGGTCTGTGTACATAAGGCAGTTGTAACATTGCCTCAAGATTCCCAGATTCACCAGCTGGACTGGAGAGTAAACCCGATACTGACTTTTGGACATGCCAGAATAGTATAAGGAACTACTTTTTGACTGATCAAAAAGGACCAATAAGGAGCCAAGTACTTTAAGGGAGTATAAGAGGGTGTAGTGCTTTAGTATATTAGTGCTTACTTATAAGATTACTTATACGAGCAAGTGCAGGGCTTTAGAATGAAAATAGAGTGCTTACTTTGAGATTTAGAACAGTTCTAAGGGAAAAAGTGAAGAGCAGACTTTGTGGAGCCGGAAATAGTTTAAACCCGTTTAAGCGGCTCTGTCCGATGCTGCTCTATTCGCAAAATCGTGCAAAACTGCGCAAATGGGGGTT
>NC_056726.1:1532742652-1532755152 GCF_019279795.1 Protopterus annectens
GGACAGACAAAACATAACAGGCACACATCTGAACATCAAGTGGATAGGCCCACAGTTGAGAGCTACACAGACAGACTGCATTCCATGTTAAACTAGCATGTACACACAAACTCTGTAACACTGGTGCTATACAATGCATACAACAACACTACTCACAATCTGTCTGTAGTTCTGAAACCGTAGTGGCCTGAGAGTGCAAGTTCTCTTGTAAGAGGTATTGCTACCTGATGTCTGTAACACTGCTGCCCACACACACGAAGGATGTCCACCATACAGGAAAGGTAAAGGGACCACACCCACATGATATAGGGATTTATAGTGGTGGGTTGCCATGACAGTGGTAAGTGGAAGTACTACACACCATGCTGCATGCAGGTAGCAAGTGGAGGACACTGATTGGTGCAGAGGCCATCACCTGATCATGTGCATCTCTACAAAAGCCATGCTGCAATCTATTCAAAGCATTTCAATCCATTTACTGGAGAGAGAGAGAGAGAGAGAAAGAGAGAGCGAGAGAGTAAAAGAAAGTAAAATTGAAAGAGAAACAAACAAAAACAAGCAAACTAAGAAATAAAGCAGGCTAAAGACCAAGCCAAAGAAGAAGCAAAAAAAACATTATCCTTACAAGGACACTATCCAGAACAGACCTCATTCCCACAACAGGTATGTGAAATATATATGCATGTAATTGACTGTAGTACTTGGTCCATAATAATGGGATAGATGATGTGGAATGATTTATATGTGCCATCAAGTGTTGTTGTTGTAATCATGTTCAGCTGAACAACTGCTAAGGACAACAGAGTCTGTCCCTGTGGGTAGTGGGCCATACCCGTCAACTGTTCAGAGCACCACTGACTGATAAGATGCAATACATCATAGTGTGTGTTGTGTAATGGAAAGCATGTGTATTACTGTGTCAATAGCTGGTGGTGAAAGTAATGCCATAATGATGGACACATGGGTTACACAGCCCACCACTTGCAAGACACTCAGGTTAACCTGTATTGCAGCATGCTGAAATGCCATAGGTGTGTAATAGGCTTACCTGAAATCTGGCCCTACATATACCCCCTTAATGTTAGGCTGTATCCATATGTGGCACCTGTCTGTGTTGTAGCAAGGAAGAATAGTGAGGCTGTGCAGAAAGGAGTTTTGAGACTGTGGACCTGATGTCTGAATGTACCTCATATATAGGTATGTATATGTGTGTGTGCGTGTGTGTGTGCATGTATATATACATATATATATATATATATATATATATATATATATATATATACACACACACACACACACACACACACACACATATATATATATATATATATATATATATATATATATATATATATATATATATATATATACATGTATGTCCACAGATATACAGATACCCATATGTAGATATATATAAACACATATATACATCATATATATCTACACATATATAGATATATATCTATATGTACATGTCTACATATATACAAACATACACACACATATATGTATGTAAATACATGTCCCCTATATTACCACCACAGTCCTGCATGCTATGTGTGAGGGAACAGCACACATAGCAATACACACAGATATATACAGCTGACAGTGTGTGCGACATGGACAGGTATGTCACATGTGAACTCCTTGTTGGTACCACATTCCCCTTTTCTGTGATGTAGGGAATGAGAGTATGGGGAAGTATGGCAGTTATAGTTGTGGAGGTGGTTTGGGTTGGTAGATATAGAGGACAGCCTACAGGGGTGGTATATGACACATGTGGTGGGTAAACACCTTGGATGGTGTGTGTGGTCTGCAATGTAGAAGCCCCATGGGCCCCAGTATGGACACAATGGGAACAAGGGTCCCACCCACTGCTACTCACAACAGCAGTCCATGATCTGAAGGTGCCTGGCCAGGAGGGTGAGCAGGAGGAGCACGTGGACCCTGTAAATGTGTATTGGGTGTCTCAGGTTATGTAGCACATCCCATATGTGTCTGTGGAGCCCGCTATGGATCAGACCCTGGACCTGACCTCGAGGGACAGGATCATGTCTGTGTGTACCCCCAGGGGGGAAAAATTCCCTGAGGTGGTTCCACCTGAAGGTAGTGCTGGACCACTACATGAGGAGGCCCCAGGGTGGGTCCCACATGTGATGTGGTCTAGTAACATTGGCAGATGGGTCTGAAGAGGTGGTTCTGCTGGCAAATATGCCCTAAACATGCTATTGTGTCACTGTTATAGAACATATGTGGGTATTAATAGTCTACACAATCCCGGAACATGTCTGACAGCATGCATAGATACCCCAATAACACAGAATTTCAGATGTGCAGCAATCACATAACAAGCATACCACAGGCATATATGGAACCATAGTGGCCCTGATAATGGCATTCAGGTGAATAGTCCATAACAAGCCAACAATGATAGTGTCCACACAGGGAACATGTCTACAAACACATAGCACAAAGTGTGGTACAATACAATACCTCTCCCATAGGTAGGTAAGCTGTAGCCATACCTGTTGAGTTGTGTGCACAGTTTGTTGTCACTGATATGGTTGGGGGATGACAGAGATGTGTATTAAGAACTGTGGTAACCTTGCTGTATGAGTTGCTCAGACTGTTTCCATCTTTATGTCTTTCAGGCAAGATGTCACATGAATGGCTATCATCTTATTCAGCTGCTGAAAGTGAAGTAGTGTTAACCTATCTAAACCAGCACTACCCTGTCCTGTTTGGCCAGGCCCCCCATGAGCAGCAGGAGTGGAACACCCTGTGGAATGACGTAGTCCACAGGGTCAATGATGTTGGACTGCACAACCGCAGTTATGAGCAGGTCCTGCATCATTACTCTGACCTGCTTCGCAATAACCATCGGCATGCTGCTGCAGTCCAGGGGATCACCACACAACAGGGTGGGCATGCCATCCATCCCCCCTGACATGTGTTGAGGAGCTCCTCGCCAGCCTCTGGGCACCTGCCCATCTGCACAGCCAACAACTGCCGGACACTGTTGTGGAGGTGGGTGCTAACTACACACCGGCTGAGGAGCTTGCAGATAAGGCCACAGGGCACATCAGTAGACCACTGTTGCATATGCATCCACATCTGTACAGGTAGATCATGCATATCTGGCATGTCATATATATAGTTTGTGCTGCATAGTAGTAATAAACAGATGTGCATAAGTGGTAGTATTGTGGACTTGTACTGTTGATATACTGTGATGTGCCCCCACCCTGTAGCAATCTCACAGGTGTGGCCACTGACTTCACATCTCTCACCCTCTTATGTAGGTGCCTCCAGTATACCACCAAGGCAACAGCCTGTAGCTGGTGAGTATGGTTTATGTTGATGCTTGCCAATACACTGGGCATGTAATGGCTATGGTATATTCCATGCACACATCTAACACATCTACCCAGAATGCAGGCTGTACATGTGCACGTATTGTTGCTGTTAAAGGCATGACATCACAGTGTTAACCATGATGGGTTATTGGAAGGATATGTCAGACAACTGCAAGATGACTAGCATCCTGTCATTGTGGAATGTGTCCACAGGGATTAACATAATGGTGGGAGACATGGCCTACAGTAGGGACATGTGTGAAGCATCACCCGTATACAGTGCAAGAACATTGTATATACCAGTAGTACAATGGCAACTGTTACAGATTTACACTATGGCATAAAATATTACTGTTGTCCACATTATTAGCTGGGACTAGGCTGTAACACGTGATGTTCAGTGTATGGGACACTGCAAACTGACACGTGTAGGCCTTAGTTGTCAAGTATCTTCAAAAAGGCTGAGGGTGGGCAGGGGGTGTCAGCATGACACACCAGTGCACTGCAGCAGGGATCCTAAGGATGCTAAGAATGGCTGTACATGCACACAGTCATGTTCAGGGACTGTGGCAGACATAACCCTACCCCCACATCGATAGTGATGGCAGTGTGTGTGAACACCAAGAGATGTGCACGAGTAGATGTTGCAATTATGCAGAGTTGGGGGACATGTGTAGGGTAGACTGAACATACACTGGTAAATGCAGATGGCTCATGCTAGTATATCCCTGCCAGGAGTATCGACTGCTGTAGTACACATAACAATAGGTGTAACAAGCCATCATGATAAGGGTGTGCACACATATGCACACACTGAGTGCATGCATCATGGTCAGCATCCGCACACCTAACACATTTCGTAGACACTGCATATGAATGTACAGGACATGTCACATATTGGGCTTATTTACTGTTAATATATGCAGTGATGTGGTCCCATGGCAGGTCAAGGAAGGGTGCGTCATATCAAAAAGGGTGTGTAGACTCCCCACAGCCATGGTATGGTCTGATGGTTGTCAGTGTAATAGTATTGTATTGGTAATACATGGTCCACTGATGTTGAGATCTATAAACCAGATATCAGGCATTCACAAATGACATCTGTCCACATATCATCCCAGGTATTTGCTGCTGAAAAACATAGGGGCTGTGAGCATTAGAGCTGAGATAATTGACACAGTACTACACATTCAGCAATGGGTTGTCCACCTGTGAGATTTGGTGCACAGTACATGGTAGGGTGCAGAACAGGTGCACAGCAATACTGTGTACATGGGTGCAGTGGTATCCAGGGGAAGGGGCATGCCCTACTAACACAGCACATGCCTCACACACATGTATACTGTTGTTAGCATGGATTGACTATAGCTGCACTACATGCTGTTGTGTACCATATGTTATGCATGTTAACAGATGGATAATAGGACTGTGTGTACTATGTTTGTACACCCTCACCTGTATATGTGTGTGTGTGTGTGTGTGTGTGTGTGTGTGTGTGTGTGTGTGTGTGTGTGTGTGTGTGTGTGTTGGTGGGTGGTTATTTTGTCTGCAGGGTCATTCTGGTAAAGTGGAGGGAGGGTGATTCGTGTAGGATGTGTGTGTGCATGTGTGTGTGTTTGTATGGGTGTCCATGTATGCACATGTGTGATTATGGGTTGGTCATACAGCAGTACTTCCCTTTGGGATTGTGCAGTCCATGGACATGGACTGACACATGACACACCAGGAATAATTTTCATGTATGTAATCACAGGACAGCTGATAGTATAATAAAATCTGCAACAAGGAACATGCATTGGGAACAAAGGTAGACACCAGGTATACCCTTAATATCGCATTCAGCAGAGAGGTGACTGACAACTCACATATGCAGCACTACAGATGCATTGGGGAATTACTAGACTTCACCAGGGGGTGTAACCATATATTACAGTTGTCACATGATAGGTTGATTGAGCAGCATATTTGGCATGTACTGAGCAATACTTACACATGACACTCCAGTGCATGAATTATAGAGTGAACATAGTAGCCCCTCACATATAGGGGCCATGCTCATGATGACCGGACATACACAGGGTGAACACTGAATGACAGCAGTGAGGCCATGTAAAACCACTCCACTCAGGTCAGGGAGGTAATGGAGCATCAGGTCTTATGTTGTGATCACTTGTCTAGACATTTAGAGAAATGATAAGTTACTGAGTGGTATTAATTAATGTATGTTACCAAGTGTGATGTAGGATGGAGGATGCGTGGGAGTAAACGTGGGACTGTCTGTAAAGTCACGGCCAGGTAGGTATTAAGGTGGTGTGTGTGTGTGTGTGTGTGTGTGTGTGTGTGTGTGTGTGTGTGTGCGTGTGTGTGTACTGTTATGCAATGCTGTACAGGTCTTAAAGTGCGTTTCTTGTTCTACCGCACAGGTGGCGAGGTGGGTCAGGTTCCTTCCTGCATGCAATCTGATGTTGTTGTCCATACAGACACCGAAGATGATGATAGTACTGTTGAGGCACAGGTGGGGTTGTCAGGAGCTGAAACAGCGCCATCATTTGACATCCCCCTTTCAGCCACCTTAGCCCTGCACACAGTTTCAGTGTCTATACATACCCCATCACCAGTGGCCATAGAGGAGGGACAGCTGGCAGTTGGTGGCAGTGCACAGGAGAGTGTGGTAACCATGCCTACTGTGTCTGGTCACAGCAAGCATAGCCAGATGTCTGCAGGGCACCGCATAGGCAGATGTCCCAGGGTGCTCATGGTAGGGCCACTGGTCATCATGCCCCTGGCAGAAGCACTACAAATGGTACCACCAGACGCATGTTTCAGGCTGACATGGTGGTGCAGGCACGTATGGAACATTACACCAGACAGGGTCTGAGGCTGCGGAGGGCTGATTTCACATCTGCAAGCGACAACTTCCATGAACTGTCTGGTGCCATCCATGCATATACCGAGCTCATGGATAGATGGTCTTGTGAGAAGATGCCCTCATCAACCGTGGTTTGTCCATGATTGAACATGTGGTGGGAGTGCAGTGACGGCCGTGTGGACGTAGGCCAGAAACACCAACAGCTGGCAGTGAAAGCGGACATGCTAGGACACCAAGGGGCTCCCCTAGTGGCAGTACCAGCCCTGGCACTGTGGGGGGGGGTGCTGTCCACACACCACAGCTGGCCATGAGCACATGGTACTGACCAGTCCCACAAGTGACCTTTTTCCAGCGGACATCTGTCATCATCAGGGAAGAGTAGCACATCAAGGCCTGTACCTGGACGTGCCCATGGAACCCCTGGCAGGCACAGTCCACGTGTCTGTGGCCAGAGGCAGTGAACTGCACACCCTGCCAGGTATGGTCTGCAGCTGTCCAAAAAACATGCAGCTGCATGGCAGAACTGTGTGGATGCATACCAACACACTATATGAACACACCTAGGGCAACCCCATACCTACACACACCCCATCACCACGCCCAGTTCACCAATTGCACCCTTCACCCACACACATGGTGTCAAATGTATGGCCCATCCTTGGCCTCTGGCAAACCAACAACACACCCTGTGCATATGATGATACCTGTGCCACATCCCTGTCATCCATAACATCGATGCAGGGACAGACTAACATGGTTCTGATGCACACGGTGACTGTACTACAGTGTACCAAAGTACTGCAATGTAACATGTTGTCAGGAGTAAAGTTTAATGCATACAAGTCAAGTAGTGTAGCTGTCCAGCAATGATGCATTATAGCTTTTAGAAACACTGGTTGATTGTAGTCTCCATAATGTTATCCATTTGTGTTGTAGGTGTACATGTGTCAGCAGGAGGATGGTCTGCAGTCATATTCCATAAGGGATATGGCACTGTGATGACACCATGGATGTGACATATCTGGGATACAGTTGAACACAAGTCATAGGTTTGTATAACAGTTATTGCCTGTGCCACATGGACAGGTGACCCTCTGGGATGTGTATAATCTGCAACCTGATGTAGACCCATCCACATACATGCACACTCTTATTTGGCAACACTGTGACTAGACCCCTACATAGGCATGTAGTGCTACTGAAGTGTGTGGCTTTCATTGCACACACCACACAGTGTTTAGGGTGAGGTGTGTTCCAGGTTACATGTTACATGCAGAACAACCCCAGACATGTACAGTATGCTAATGGGGGATGTAATGGTTGTATATGGACAATACATAGTGTGACATACCATCATATACACATTAACAGACACATAACAGGCAGACACACGTCTGAGAGATCTGGGCCTATCACTGCTAACAAACTTGACCATGTGTCCAATGTGTTACAGGTAGGCTGCACACAGCACATGCATAACTGGCTGGATTATGGTATCAGTTACCTGCATGGTTGATGGTGACAGTGATCACCATAAAGTGGTACATGGGACCTATACCAGGTGTACCTTGTTGTAATGACAGTGTACACAGCACCCACATCCTTCAGTGGATATTGTACTGCCTGACACACATGATGACACTCTGACGTACCCACCATCACACATTGCCCACGACTGTGATACAACCCATTGTATATCCCAACGTTGGTATGACAGGGATATGCATCAGACATTTGTAGTCATCCTGCCAGGGACAGACGTGCATTATTTTAAGAGTAGACTTAGCAGGGTGACACTGTGTCTCCCACTGGTAGTATCCTGCCAGTAGTCTGACAGCCAGTGCTGTGCTACTCTTAGCAGTGTGTATTATTAAATTTGCATGATAATTGCCTTTTGGCATTGATTTCCCCTTCGCCACTTGTTATATATGTGTCATGTATCCTCGACACATGTGTACGGACACTGTCTAGGGTCCTGGGAACTTCTACACTTTATTACATTAACACCTCACATCTGGACTTACTGCTGTACTCCAGTTCACATATGTATGTTCTGTAGTCAGTTATGGCACATATGACTGCATACGGATGCCTTTCACAGGTTCAGTTTGGTTATACTATGGTGGGGACATGTTTAAAACTACCTCATTCTTCTGTATGTCTGTCATGGCTTGGTGGATAGCTACTGAGACTATGGTGTATGGGTTCCTGGGTTTGTGACCTGCATGGCTGTTTATTTTGTTGCTGGGCTGACAAAGGTCTGTTGGATGCAGAGTGATTAAGGCACTCTAAAGCAGTTGTATGGCTGTACGCCCACTTACTAGTGCGTACATATGCCTAATATTGCCCACTTGTGCTTACACCTGCTTACTACAGCATTATTCCATCTGATACAGATACTTCACATGTGCATTTTTTACGGTACTCCAGTTTATATATATCAACTATTTAGTGGGCTTTGCAACAGAAATATTGGTTATAACATGCTTTGCCATGTAAAATAGACTGTGCTACAATGGGACCCGAACCGGGAACGCCTGCTCATTGGTCAGGTGCTCTACCCGCTATACTATTGCTGTTCTGCTTCATTTGCATATTTCTAGCATATTGTACTACCTATGTTTCCTTCCCCCGGCCCCTGAGCTCAATGTACACAGCATCCATCCATTCTCCAATTGCTAGCCCAGCCATACCACACCTCCACACATTTCCCTCCCTGCATGTGTCAGTACTCCTCCATTATATTGTCTCAACCCAAGCTTCTGCAGACTCTTCATCCATTTAGTCCACGTACATTCGAGCCTTCCCTTGATCCTCCTCCGATACTGGTAGGAACATCTATGTGACCCACAATGTTTGGTTTGTCCTGCCAGGGACAGACCTTTTGTTGTCTCATGAGTAGACTTTGCTGGCCTACGCTGTTTCTCCCAATGGTAGCATCCTGCCAGGGGTTTGAGAAGCAACTGTTTGCTCACACACCGGGCCTGCCTCATCTGCCAGTTGCACAGACCCAACGCTTTAGGTGTGACATTCTGTGCATGAAGCACGTCCACACACCCCATGGCGTGCACCGTTTTTTATTCCTCTCTTCAGTATTGTGCAAGACTACTGTTCTCACAGTATGTGTGGACAGGCACTGTTCATTGATACACATAGACTGCTCAGAATACACTGATTGAGCAATGTGCACATGTTTGCTGGTATTGATCTACATACTTACATACATTCCCTATACTGCTGAATGACTGTGCTGGATGACATGTTTGTGATAACAGCAGCTGAATGTGTATCTGGCATGCCTTTGTGGTAACTCACTGAGACTATAGTGTGCAGGGTGGAGGGATGGAACCTGGGAGTGCTGATTATCTTGTTAATGGGCACGATGAGAGCTGTTGGCTACAGAGTGCCTAAGGCATTGTGGAGGAAGTGTAGGCGGGAATGCACTGGTGTGCGCGAGGTTCAGGCTTGCTCACCTCCGGTTATGGTGTCTTCCACTGAGTTGGCCTTTACATTGCTTAACCAGTGTGGGTATTGCTTACTGCTGCCAAAACAGCCGTAACCCCACTTGCTGCCACATACACCCACAATACTTCATGTATTTAGTTCACATTTGTTGTCCGGGACAATCCAACTGGATGTTTTTCCATTGTCAGCGGTGGCCTGGGGAGTGGAGCTCCCAGTAAACCCCAGCTACACATTACACATACTACTGAGGTGTACACATTCATAGACAGTAACAGACTTAACATAGCTACGTACCATATTCTTCATGCTTAGTTTACGTTAAACTGTTGGTATTATAACATGCTTAGGTCAGGTTTACATGTCAGGTATGACTGCTGACATAGGGCAGTTTAAGGTGAGGTGAGATTCCAGTTTAACAGTTCTGGAAAGGTTACACTCAGGTATTCTGGTTAGGTTTGGTTATGCCATACCTGTGGGGTAGAGTAGAAGAGAATAGTCAAGGAGTAGGTAGGTAGGTAGGGGGGGGCACTGTAACTGTATAGTAGGCCATTGGAATGATTGGTGGGGGAGCAATAGGGAAGGTTTGCAGGATGTTGGGATTTGTATGCGAGGCAGGACAGGAGGTATCAGTTTCACTAGTTGGTGTAGGGGTATAGAGTGTTAGTTGGGGGGGGACTTCACCAGGTGGTGAGCATGTGCTGATCTAAGTGTGCTTGAGGTATTCCTTCATGTGTTATTTACATGTGTCATGTGGGACAGCTGAGGTAATACACATGGGTAGGGGGGTCCAGATTTTGCCAATATAGTTGAGTAAGAGGGTGTCACCTACTTGTGACTGCGAACATTAATAGTAATGAAACAGGGGTTGATAAGTAAGTGGTGTTAATGGGGCACACAGAGGGGCAGATAGTAGGGGAAATGTCCAGGGATGTGCAGGAAGGCTGACGGGAAGGTCCACATCTGGCCATTTTTTCTACAGCAACAGCTGTGTATATAAACTGCATTTGGCAGTAGGTGTGGACACTCACACCCCTGGGTGGGGGTGTTGACAACATTAATACCTTGTGATGCCAAGTAGAGTAGCTTACATGCCCACAGTGGGGTGTTGCGACCATGTGTTCTATGGTGTTATTTAGTGGGATTTGCAAAAACACATCTGGTTATACCGTACTTTGCTGTGTAAAATAGACTGTGCTGCAGTTGGACTCATACCGGGCATGGCTGCTTGTTAGGCTGTGGCTCTGCCCAATGCACACTATTGCTTACATCCCTGGGGAGGTCTGAATAGAACCACTCCAGCCAAAACCTGCACTCCCAGGCTCATAATTGCAAACCCATAGTTCCCCCCTGCACCTCCTCTACAGCACTCATCCATACTCTGGGTGCAGGTCGGGTCTAAACACACCACTAGACACTACCCACTCTCCACTTCTCGGGACCCATCTCGTACATTGTCTTGACTCATGGGTCATCAGGCTTTCCCACCCTTGTAGTCCCGGTACATACATGACTTGCCCTGATAAGTCATTGCATGGGCTGCCTCCTATTACAAGACAATTTTTGGGGTGTCCCATAAGGGACGCTCCTGTCTCTGTTCCAAGATTAGATTTAGCGGGTCCACTGTGTCCCCCCCCCCCCCTTCTGGTTGTATCCTGCCTGTGGTTTTGGGAGCATTGTATTGTTCACATTGTTTGTGTGATTGTTTGTATATTTCTCCTGTCTGGCTGGGTGGCGGGGTTGATGCTACGTGTTACACATTTGTTGATTGGGCCCCTCACCCCCATTGGCACAACCTATGAACATATGTAATTCTTAAGTGCTGTATCATATCATAGCTATATATCTGTGTATATATACATATATATATATATATATATATATATATATACACACACACACACACACACACACACACACACACACACACACACACACACACATATATATATATGTGTGTGTGTGTATATATATATATATATATATATATATATATATATATATATATATATATGTGTGTATATATATATATATATATATATATATATATATATATATATAAATGAATATATATATATATATATATATATATATATATATATATATATATATATGTATTGCTGTGTATATGTCTAACGATATGCGGCTGGATGGGTGTCTGCATATGTACATATCTATATGTGGGTATTTATATATATGTCTGTCTATGTATGTATACATTTGTACTACAGAGATGGAGATGTATATATCTATTTAGTTATGGATATATATACACACACACATGCCTCTATATATTTAGCTACATATCCTGTAATGTTGACTGGTATTGCTGGATACTGTGTTTCATGTGCATACCGGCAAACCTTGTGTGCCACGTATGCTTTGCTATACCTACAACTAAATCTGTTAGTGTACATGGAGTCACACATCTAATCTGTTGTTAGTACCAGGAATACATTTGTCCTATGGGGGACAACCCGAACATTGGGTATTCCACTTTCTTCTACACCCGGAGTTACATAGGTACCCATGGCTATGTGCATGGACTATGGTGTGTGCCGGACCTAGGATACTTGGGTCGGGACAACATATGGGATGGGTTCCGAGGGGGCGGGAGTGGATGGGGGCAGTGTGTGGTGGTGTGGTAGCTACAGGCCGGTAACGGGGTAGGGATTGTGGCTGCATGTGTGCAGCAGGTGGGGGGGAAGCGGAACTGTGGGTAATGAATGTATGGGTCGGGGATGGCCTGGGTTGGGTAGGCCTTTACTGCTCGGCCTGCCTAGTGGGTGGGGGAGAGGGGTATGTGATGTCAA
>NC_056726.1:1532772652-1532812652 GCF_019279795.1 Protopterus annectens
AATATTTTAGACCAATAAAAATCACTTACATTTAGTTCATTTTTATTATTTCATTCAAGTGGGCGGCGCAGTGGTGCAGCGGTTAATGCTGTCGCCTCACAGCAAGAGGTTCTCTGGTTCGATTCTCAGCTGGGGTGCCCTCTGTTTGGAGTTTGCATGTTCTCCCTGCGTTCGCATGGGTTTCCTCCCCCATTCTAAAGACACGCTTCTGGAGCATTTCTCCCCGGGCCTCCGCTGAAAACAGGATCTGTGGAACCTAGTCAGACTTTCCTGGTCAACAAATGTTAAATAAAATAAAAAGTTTTGTAAACTGCTATGAAGTAAGTGTTTTATGAATTGGGCGGAACTTGTTGGGGGGCTTGAAAATCACAGTTTTATTAAGTAATTTTTATTGGTAACAGAATGATTTAGTCACAACTGTCGACAAGTGATGGTCAAAGGCAAGATTACTGTCTATGTGTGTCCCCAAGTCCCTGATTACTGTTTCTACTCTTAGGGGTGTGTTGTCAGAATAATAGTTACCGGGGTGGATCACTTCCCAAAGGATACTAGTATGCATTTCTTGGCATGTAGTTTTAGTTCATAGCTCTGACACAAGCTATTTGTCTGTGTCAGCCCTTCCTGGAGAACATTGGTGTTGGTGGAGGATTCTGTGACTGCTACTAATTTGCAGTCATCAGCAGATTTGGTCAGTCAGAGGTCCTTGACATTGGCCTTGACTTCAGAGAAATAAATGTCAAAAATGAGCTGTCTCATGACTGATCCCTTAGAGACTCTGCTTGTGACTGGCCTTGTTGTAGAGGTGGACTTCCTAATTCTAACTTCCTGGGTCCTGTGAGCTAGCTGGCTATCTAATGAGTAATGGAAAAGTTTATACATAACTATTTGAATTTGTCAGCAGTGCCCACGTGGGGGTATTGTGTCAAATGCCTTTGCCAGGTGAAGATCATTTCCATGATAATTCTTTCCACTGTTTCTACTTCATGTTCCTCAAAGTTCCACATTGAAAGAGTCTGTAACACATGTAGTGTTAGGAATTATTTAATTGAGAGCCATAGTAAACAGAAAAGTTTTTAAGTAAAAACAGCATATTTTAACCATCCTATGACCTTTCTAGTTGAAGATGTCACATTATGAGGTCAGTGCTCATCATTTTGGAGATGGAGGGCTGAGCACTGTGATTGCGCCTTTGTGTAAGTCTGCCTGGGTTTTATTTTGCCTGGGTTTTGTGTGACTGTGTGTGTGTGTGTGTGTGTGTGTGTGTGTGTGTGTGTGTGTGTGTGTGTGTGTGTGTGTGTGTGTGTGTGTGTGTATACATGTGTGTGTGTGGGGGGGGTGGGGGGGTGGTGACTGTCCCATTGTCTAATAATGTGCATATGTGTCTCCATATTTGTGTGTATGCTTCTGTAGGTATATGTGAAGTTGTGTTGCATGGGTTAGTATGGGAAACACTTAAAATGGTTGTCCACATTAAGTGTTTGATACAGGAACATACACATGAGTTGCTTATGAGCTGTGCAACTCTTACATATATCTAAATACACTTCCATGAAAAAGTGAACAATTACCAAACACAAATGTATTTTAAATACTATGACAAATGTATTTTAAAATGTTATGGTCACTTGCAGGTAGCTTAAAACTTAACTTTTATTTCTGTAAAAAAATAGAACTAGCACCTTTGCAAAATATTTATTTATTTTATTTATTGACAATTGTTTACCAAGAAAATCTGACTGGGCATAGGTGCCTGTGACGCCCATGCCCTAGTCCAGCAATCAAGGAGCCTCAATCCTCACCATAACACCAGTGAAGGGTGTCTCATATAGGAGGAAAGGATAATAAATACACACAGTAAAGTACAATTTCCCTTAAGAGCACACAGAGATCACAGTCAGTCCAGGGCTGGTCACTCCCTTGCTCTCCAGGTCCCCAATAAGACTCCCCACTGGCACAGTTATAGAGTCCAGATCTCAACCTAGTCAGCAAGCTAAAACTTCCGGCATCCTCTCTGTCCAACCAGTGCTTCATGTCCCTGCCCAAGTAGCTCTCACACACACATACATACACACACACACACACACACACACACACACACACACACACACACACACACACACACACACACACACACACACACACACACACACTTTGAGAAGAGTTTATACAATCACACAGACATTCCTAGGGAAGGTTGGCACAAGTTCTCCATCTGGGCCCCTTTTTCCCAGACTATACAGTAGTACCAGCTTCCACCACCCATTAATATTTATCAGCTACTCAAAGGCTCTTAAAAGGGTGTCCAATTATTACTGTGCAATATTATTATCCAATTGGTAGTGTAGCCCAGGGCTAAAGCTATTGAAGTGGCTTTGTACAATTTTACCAAAGGCATGCAAGTACTCTAAATAGCTTATATTATCTCTACAAAAACAGCAACAGTTGAAGGGGTTTAAAAATATTTAATAACAAATAGTCAAAACACAAGACAATACTTTTTACTGCACAGAGCTAGTCAAAAGTTCAGAGATCACAGAAAAATATTTAAGATAATACAGTAGTACAGTTCTGACATCATAGAAAAACACAGTTTAATCTTTCTATTTTTTAGCTATTTCTAAGAGAAAACACAAGTCTACAATAAACTTACATATAGAGCAAGACAGTGCTGGTGAGTTGGATGGTCAATACAAACATGCTTAATGCTCTCTGATTCTCTCTGTTTTTAAAATCACATTCCTGGTTCACATTACTTCATTCTTCACACTTCCCTGGGTTCCCAGGTTAATCGAAATTACATTTTTCGCCTCTAGGCAGAAACCAGAGCAATAAAGGACATTTATGCATGCAAATTCTGGCCATTAACTCTGGCCTTAAAACAATAGGCAGGATGCCTCACTCTAGACTTGCTGACTCTGAATTGTAACTTCAAATGGTCACAGCATGCTTTACTTGGTCAGTAGAGTGCACTGTTACATTTTTTCAGTTCCACATGTAACACTATTTTTACCATTTAAGACAACAGCCTGTGGTTTACATTAATGTTTACAGATGACAGAATTATCTCCAAAATTCTATCTAGCTAGGCTGGCAGCCTTCATCTATCTTCACCCAATATTCACATATCTCTCCCCTGGAGAACTCAAGCTAGTTTTTCAAGTGACCCTTGAGAAATGCTGCTTGAGGGAGTTAGGTTTATCTGAGTGTACCTTACCCCGTTCCCTGTCTTGACAGCCCATCTGCATTGGCATTGCTAGTCCTACTGCAGTGCTGCATGGACATGTCATATGTTTGCAACCATAGCCGGCCTTAGGCATAGGCCAACTAGGCGGCCGCCTAGGGCGCCAGTCTAGTAGGGGCACTTTTCCAGTATTTATTTGGTGTAGGTACACCAGGATGGGGGCACCTGGTAGTTTAGTGGGGGTGCCGTGGAGCCCATTTGTCTAGGGCACCAGTTGACCTAAGGCCACTCCTTCTTGCAACCCCAGGTTCCATCTTAGTAACTTAGCATTTTGCTAGCTGGCTCTGTTTAACCATGTTGGGGGTTGTGATCTGTCATAACAGTGAATTACATTCCATACAGATAAGGCAAAAATTCTGCAGTGCCCACACTATGGTTAGACATTCATTTTCTACAGCTGCATAGCATTCCTCCCTGGGTTGGAGTGTACGACTGAGATAAACCACTGGGTGCTCTCCCCCCTCTGAAGAAATCTGGCCAAGTACAGCCCCCACCCCATGATTCAAAGCATCCACCTGCACAACAAATTCCCTGCTGTAATCTGGACTGGCTAACACAGTGGGTCCTCCCAAAGCTTCTTTAAGCTTCTGGAATGCCTGCTCACATGCTGGGGTCCACACTACCTTATCTGACCTGTTCTTCCTTGTCAGGTCTGTGAGGGGAGCAGCTATGGTACTATAACTGGGGATGAACTTTCTGTAGTATCCTGCTGTCCCTAAAAATGCCCTCAGATGCTTTTTAGTAACAGGTGCAGGCCATGCCTGAATAGCTTCCACTTTGGCAGGTTCTGGCCTTATCTTACCACTCCCCACTCTATGTCCTAGGTAGGGGACCTCCATCATACCCACCTGACATTTGCCTGACTTAATGGTCAACCCTGCCCTCTGTAGTCTGCCCAGCACCTCCCTGACATGCTGAAGGTGCTCTGGCCAGGAATGGCTGTAGATGGCAATATCATCTAGGTAAGCAAGGGCAAACCTTCCTGCTCCTGCTAGGATATGATCTACCAGCCTCTGGAAAGTGGCTGGGGCATTCTTCATCCCAAAGGGCATCTGTGTGAACTCATACAAGCCAAATGGAGTCACAAAGGCTGACTTCTCTCTAGCACTGGGAGTCAAGGGCACCAGCCATAAGATCAATAGTTGTAAGATACTTAGCCCCACCAGGCTGCTCTAGGGCCTCATCTGTCATAGACATGGGGTAGGCATCTGACTCTGTGTGACTATTTAATTTCCTGTAGTCCATAAAGAACCTGGTGCTGCCAGTCTTCTTTGGCACCAGCATCACTGGGGAGGCCCAGGGACTGTTGGACTCTTGAATCCCCCCTAGTTCCAATATCTCCTGTACCTCCTCCCTCAGAGTCTGTTTGACTCTATAAGGGCCCTGCCTAATAGGCCTTTGGGATCCTGTATTCACCTGGTGCTGCCCCAGGTGGGTGCACCCTGGTTTCCCAGTGAACATGTCCCCAAATTCCTGCAACACTGCTCGGATTTCTCAAACCTGGGTAAGAGATAGCTGCTGGGACATTGCTACCCCCTCCACTGAGGGGTCAGCCAGGGCCTCACTGAGATCACTCCCCAGATCTCCCTCAGACTCCTCCTGCAATCCACTGCAAATACTCAGCACAAGGGCCTCCCTAGCATGGTAAGGTTTCATCATGTTAACATGGTACAATTTGTATCCCTGCCTTTTGCCTAGCAGTTCCACCATGTAACTTACATCACTTTCCTTTCTGACCACATTGTAGGGTCCCTCCCAAGCTGCTTGCAGCTTGTTGTGTCTGACAGGAATGAGAACCATTACCTGATGCCCCACAGTATACTCTCTAGCTCGAGCATTCCTGTAATACCACACCTTTTTCTGTGGTTGGTCTTCTGCCAGGTTCTTTTCGGGCAAACCCATGAGTTCCCTGAGCCTTGTCCTGAGGTTTAGGATGTATGCCATAACAGACTCCTTGTGAGACTTGCACTCACCTTCCCACTCATCTCAAATTAAATCTAGAGGTTCCCTCACCCTATGCCCATACAGCAACTCAAAGGGTGAACCTCTCTGTAAGCAAACAACAGATGAGGCAAATATTTGTTCCACTCCCTCTTAAACTGATCTGCTAATGCCAGTACTTGATTGTAGAGTTTAACCTCTCAACAAGACCATTAATCTGGGCATGGTAGGGGGTGGTCTTCATGTGCTTCACCCTACAGGACTTCCACAGACAAGCTAGCAGGTCTGATATGAAATTGGCACCTCTGTCAGTCAGTATTTCTTTAGGGAAGCCTACCCTGCTGAAAATCTCTAACAACGCATTTGCCACCTTCTCTGCCTTAATGAAGGACAAAGCCACGGCCTCAGGGTATTGTGTAACATAATCCACTACCACTAGGATATACTTTTTCCCTGTGGAACGTGGGGTACTCAGGAGACCCACAATATCCATAGCTACCCTCTGAAATGGCTCCTCAATCACAGGCAAAGGCATCAAAGGAGCTCTCATTTGTGTTTTGGGCCTAGTTGTTTGTTAGTAGCGGCTGTGTGTCTGAGCACATGTTCCAGGCCATCATAGCTTAGCCAAAGCCAGTATGGCATTTCAGTGAGAGTGAATTGTCTGTGGTCATTGGCTGACTGGGGTTGCCTGGACTATGTATTGGAGTAAGCACCTCATTGGTTCTTTCAAGCTTTTTTTAAAGGTGTTTCAGGTTTCAACTTTGTTACTTAAGTTAACTTGTGAGTGTTTCTGCCATTTTACACTGAGCTAATCAGAGGAAGTCAGAGGCAGAGCTCTGTGCCAACTAATCTGTGATATATAACATTAAGTATTTTGTTTTTTGCTTATTTCTGAGTTATTTATAGCACTTTTATAGTCAGCATACACTTTGCTAGCTAGTTTCACTGAGTGTGAGGTATTAACTAGAAATTTTCTACAATTGTTAAGCATCTGGTTGGGTTTGTTTGTTCTGATTTTTGTTTCCCACCCTCCGTCCCTATTGGTATGCTGTTTTTATACTTGGTGGCTTTGCAGTTGCCCAACTCTACTGTAAATTTGATCTGGGACACTCCTCCCAGTCTAGTGTCATTACCTCATTTCACCTAATCCAGGGAGAACATTTGAGAAGGCCAACCCAGTTAGTTTCTGCTCCTCCTTTCCCCTCTCCACTTTAAAAATTTTTTTCTAAGCTTGTTCCCTGCCTTTCCTGTAAGTCATCTAGTCCAGATACAGATTTGCTGTATCCAGGACAGTTTGTAAGCTTCTGAGCCCCCAAGCCTTTCTGTGTTGGTGGGAAGCCTTCTAGCTTAATTTTGTTTTTTTTTAGAAATAGCCAGTTTTCTAGTTTCAGCACTCAAATCTGTTTCTTTGAGCTCACCACTTGTTCAGCACACACTGTAAGCATTAAATAAGCTACAAATTACTACAGCACTCAACTTTCCTCACTTGTCTAGAGGAAAACCGTTTTTAGTACTTAATAAATAAGCACCTATCCAGGCATGTCTAAGGGTCTGCTCCCGGTGTTTTCTCCTGTCTACCTGATGAATCTGGGCATCTTGGGGCAATGCAGCAATTGCCTCATGTACACAGACAACCCTCTCCTCCTACCACCCAACACTACAACCTGTGAGAGATGCACTTATATAGCCAAACTGGAAACAAAGCTCTCTTCACCCAAGACTGGACTAAACAGTGAAGAGGAGAAGGTAAACACTTGCACCACACCACACTCATCACATAGTCCCTCAAAACGTACACCACCAAAACATACACATTCTTTTTAGTTCTGGGATTTGCGATTTTTTTTTAATTTTATTTTGTTTTCTTCTTTCTTTCTGCAGGTGGGAGGGCTGCAGTCCTGCAGTCCTATACACGAGCCACCCCTGTGCGTGTGAGATTATGTGTGTCTGTCTGTATAGTGTGACGGTTTTGACTTGTGACTGTGATATGTTCTGTACACACAGTGTGCGTGCGTGTGTGCATGTGTGCGTGTGTGCGTGTGTCTGTACACCTGTCTGTCTGTACCTGTCTCTCTCTCTCTCTATTTTCTACTGAGTTGGTGTTGACTATTAACTGTAGTAACTGTAATATATAATGTCCGCGTTTGTCTATAAATATTTTAGGTGAATAACTTGTTAATGATTATTTTCAATCGATGTCTGAATATGTAATTTGAAGAACAATGATTTTTGTCATTTGTTCCCTTGTATAAAGTCTGTTATCTTTGTTTTTACCTTCAGATGCAGGTTATGGCTGAAAAGCATCCCTTGACTCAGTTTGCAAATAAATAAATAAAGGACATATTTCTGTCATGGCTCTCATTGCACCACAAAGCCACAATGACCACCACATATCCAGGTTACTGCTTATTGACGGGGTTTCTTGAGTGTATATATGCCCTAATCAATTAAGCAAGGAGCTGATAGGTGACCACATATTCGGTACAAGCCTTGTAACACCAGTTTTTTTAAAACACCTAGACCACAGCACTTTTATGGTATGTTTTCTTCCCCTTTTCATTCCAGATAAGATGCGCACATTGGTAATTTTGATACAGCTTCTGAGCTACAACTAAACTGTGAAATTAGGTTAGAAACAACCATTTTGTGACACACCAGTACCATTTTAACTTAATATGCTCCAGGGTAGGTTTTGATGCAGCTTGAATCTTGTCACATCATTCAAAATGTTTTGTCTTTTCATGGAAGTTTGTCTAGGTCATTTCCATAAACTGAAGAGGTTGCCTATTGTCCTGCACTGATGATGGTTCTACTGCATGTCTTTAAGCTCTTGCACAGGGCTTTTAGTCTGCATTTTCAAAGTGAATGCCTCTGTTTATAGCTAAGTTAATCTTTGTATAAGCGTCCTGCATGTGCTTAACTTGATGGAGTGTAGTAAGACTCCTGAGTTAATGAGTGTCTCCAGTAACACTCCGAGGGTGTGTACAGTGAATATCTGCGATGGCCATTGTTGTTAGTTTTCCATTTAGGACATAAGAAGTTTCCATTTATGGTAGAGGAAATGCTCCATATGGCTATATGAAGTTAGATAGGGTAAATAGTAAGGAAAGAAGATTATCTTTTAATAACAAAAAAGTGTGTGGTTCAGGAATCATTTTTATAGAAAGTCCTGAATGACCAGAAAGAAGTCAAAAGTTTTGGCAAAGGTCCAGTATTATAAATTGGACTTCCATGTAAAATGGTCACAGAGATCCTACTGAGGATTGTACTGTTAAACCAAAAACAGGTGACAATGTGGTGCCAGGGAGCAATTACAGTGATCAAGTGCTCTCAACAATGAAGAGACACTGGGTTCAAAACACTAAAATGGGTTTATTACATAAAGCGCTTTTGTCCCATAAAAGCCAGGACTTCTTAAGAATACATTGTGTACATCAGCCCATTTTGTAATACACCATTAAATTTAATTAGAGCACATGTTTAACGCTCAATCAATCCCTTAAAGCAACAACCACAATTTAATACAAAAATGCAAATACTACAACTTCTACCAAAAATATTTCATTTTTAAGAAGCTCCATGTTTGAGACCTACCTTGATTTATGTTTATAATTTATCTGTACAATGTTTTAAACTGGGGGAGGTAGTGTTAAGGATTTCTATTTAAATTGCCACAGCAGTTCTTTATATTCTAGTTTATTTTCCCAGTCTCCTCCCCTAGCATTACTATCAACTTGTTTCAAAATATCAAATTTAAATTCATTAGCATTTTGGAACAAGTTTTTTGGGTCTGTGTTTTCCATTTCCAAGAATAACGTTTTATATTACTAACTGCGTGACTCCTGCAGGGAGTTTGTTTTCTTCTACACTGTTACTGAAGAATTGGACATATTTCTCAGTCATTCGCCCTCCCTCACTTAGCTTTCATAATTCATTCATATGTACTGCCTGTCTTGTTGAAGTCTATCATTGTTCGTTCTCCTGCTGATTCTGCAGGAAATTTTATTTTATATATGAAGGAAAACTTCTGTCTTCAAATCTTCACACTCTTTTAAATCTAGTTATTCCAATTCTACCACATAGGAATTTAAAAAAGAAGTGTATTTTATTTTTTTGTATATTGATTTTATTTATTCAATTTACTTTAGTTTTCTTGGATACTCTTTCTCAGTATTGCTTATTTTCATCAGAAACCAAAGAAAGAATGCAAAAAAAAATCAGTTAAAGTTACAGTATGATAAATATTAGGTGTGAATGCATTCCAAAGCTGGTCACTTGCACGTCACTTGCAGGTGAGATTATGTAAAAATCAGTTAAAGTTACAGTATGATAAATATTAGGTTTGAATGCATTCCAAAGCTGGTCACTTGCACGTCACTTGCAGGTGAGCTTATGTTTCTGAATAGCTCATCAGCTAAGGGACTAAGAAACTGGGACATCAACTGATAATGTTCTGTTGTAAGAGAGGGCACACATCCTTGCCAGTTGATTCAATGCTGCATTTAATTTCCTTCAGTTTACTCAGTGTTACCCCATTTCATTTCATTCAGTTTACTAGAACCACTGCAATAGTCAGATGACAAGATGGATGCCGATGGCCGTGGTCCTGTGTTAATAAGTCATCAGTTCATACAGGATTAAGATACAGGCAGGAATGGAAAGTTATCCTAGGCAGGATTACTTATGCCAACACTGATTGTCATGATGATCTGTTCCTTAAGCATTCTTTCCAGTTCCCCCATTTTCACATGGTCATCTTTGTAGGGTATCTGCTCTTCTTTGCTAAATGCTGTTTCCTGATCCAAATTACAGCCTGACGGTGTAGGATATGCAAACATGTCTCCTTCTTCTTTCCTGGGAGAATCATTTTGGGTAGGACTTATTCTTATGACACATCGTACGTGCTGTAACACGCTGTACCTTTTATCTTTCCAAGCCTGTTCTTTGCTTGTGTAACTATGAGAACCTGCAACTTCTATTTCCAGATGGAGGAGCTCAAAGGAAAAAGGAGGCACCTCTTTGTGGGTGCAGGAAATTACTCCTTGACCATAATGCAATCAGCTTTCATAGGTCAGCTGGACTTTATACGTGTAACATGCTTAGTCTTCCTTACTTCATATACACCCTTGTGTTCATCAGCAGTACAGTGCTGTTTCTTCCTTTCCTTAGGTTTGGTGGTGCAAGGGGTTCAGTAATTTTCTTGTCAGACAGCCAAGTTCTCCCCTAATTCACTTTGACTTAGAAACAGTGCCCCCTACGTAAGTCCACTCTTAGCAGTTAGGTTGGGCAGGAAGGGAGACGTCTATCTTATTTCATCAGCCCTCCCACCACCCCACCTGTTAGATAAGTTAGCTCTCAGCACTTTGTTTCACTTCTTACCTACAGCCGTTAAATTTTTCCACACTAATATTGCATATGAAAAATAAGAAGACAGAATTAGTAACAGACATAGATTTCCAAAAGTTACAATGTAACATAGCTCTTAGCTGCCCATGTTTTTTGCAGAACATCCATGATTTTGCCTCTAATTTTTACTGTGCCCCTCATAAAACATTTGATTTCTCTAATAAATCACTGAGGATTGATATCAGTCAATGATGGCAGAATTAGAGTTTCATGTTTGTGGTTCTTCGTAAAATGTATGCTGCTGCAAAACCTGCTGTTCTATTATTATTATTTTAAAGTGAATTCAAGTAATGTTTACAAATAATCCCTGATTTGGTGGGAACTTTATCCTCCATTATTTTTGGTTTTGTCCAAAATTACTGAGTAAAGAAATTTAGAGCTGTGCTCCATGATGGCCAGGAAAGAGAAAACAAATGGTAGAAAATAAATATGTGTATGTCTATGTGTATATATATATATATATATATATATATATATATATATATTTGTGTATGTGGGCAAGTACGACCCGACCATGAGTGTGAATGATGCAGTAATACAGAAAAAGAGAAGAATGTATATATGCTAACAAACTAAAGAAGAACATTAGATGTGGTTGTAAACAAAACAATGAATTGCAGTATTACTCAGCTGCACTTGAAGTAATCAGTTAATAATGTTCAGCATTAGCAAGGTTTAACTTATCTGCTGTGTTGTTCTAGTGTGAGTTAATACACGTTAGTGTTAAAATAGAAACAATGAATAGGTGAGTCATTGGTTGTGGTGAGCAAAGACCCCCAAGTACTGATTTATCAGTTCACCGCACTAACCACAAGTCTGTGTTGTCTTGTTTCCTGAAATTGAATCTGTGGCAAACAATTTAGGTAACCTTTACCTTCTCTTATTTTAGATGCAGATGTCTCCATTGCTTTGAACATTGTTTGCACCAAGAAAAAGAAAGAATGAAAGAAGAAAGCCATGAGTACAACTGTATAAATAGTAGATTTGTAAATTTACAAGCACATTAAAATAAATTGCAATACATTATTTTTATATGATTTGAAAACTGTTTTTTAGTTTGCAATTAATATACTTGTAAAAATAAAGTAAAGATGTTTTATAAAAAAAAGTTAAATGTTTACACATTTTATTACACTTTTCTATTCTGATTTTTTTTCATCTGATTATCAGAATATTTTTTAAGCAATATGGGCAGACAAGCAAAGTGTTTTGGAATTTTCTTCAAAGTTATCCTTCTGTGTCTGACTTTGAAATCCCAGAGTGACAGAGAGAAAGACAGCTAACAGACTTGCTGTTCCTCTAGCCTGTTGGTTCTTGGACTTTATAGAACGGACATTCTGGGCTTTATTGTGCCCCAGCTTCATTACTGATTCATATGGTTCTAATAGGTTCTTGTTACAGAGTTACAAAATACTTTAATGGCACATGCATTTACTCAACTCAGTTATTTGTAGTAAATAAAAAAAAATCATTATTCTTGGGGACCTAAAGGTACACTGGCAAAGCAACTCTAAGAATCAGTTAAATACAGAGTTGCCCTCAAAACACTCACAGAAATAATGATAAGAATAATTACATTTGCTAACCAGGTTAGCCCAGTGGTCACATACTCTCTTTTTAGTGACAGCCTGTGAACAATGTCTGATTGCTTACTCAGAGCCATAAGTCTGGCAAATGAAGGTTATGGAAATGAAACCCACAGTTGCTGTGGGGTCTAGGTGTAGCAGCACATTATGCTAAACCTCTGTACCAAGTCAGTAAACCCACAGGACATGCCTGCAGTCCACTGCTACCTCCATAGCAGTCAGATCTGTAATTTCTCTAAGTGTCCTATAAAACAATTTGTCTGAACATGCTGACCGAGCATTACCCAACATTGTCATCTTCATCCTTTAGAGTCATAAATTGCTGCAGTACTTAAACAGATAAGAGCTATTTCTGAAGCTGAATACAGCAGCCTATTAATAAAGATAAATGTCATTGGCTGGAACCATGTATTCTCAGACACCAAACCAATATCAGCAATTGCTGACTTCTACAACTTACTGGAACCCATTCAGAATAGACTGCTACCTCTAAAATTAATGCAATTCAGAAGAAGAGGCTCCCTCTGGATTGCATGGGAGTAGGATGATGCAGTGGTGAAGCAGTAGCATTGTCGTCTCACAGCAAGAGGTTCTCCAGTTTGATTATCAGCTGGAGTGCCTTCTCTGCAGAGTCTGCATGTTCTCCCTGCATTTGTGTGGGTTTTCTCCAGATACTCTGGTTTCCTCCTATGTACAAAGACATGCATCTGGAGCATTTCTCCCTGGGCATCTGCTGAAATTGGCTTTGTTCCAAGTCGGACTTTCCCAGTAAACAAATGTTAAATAAGTAAATAAAATATCAGTTCTGCTTTCACCCAGAGAGGACAAGTGTGGTACTCCTGGAATCTGACTCCTACAAATGCTAATAAGAAACTGCCCTTCATAGAACTAAAGTCAGCTTCAGAAAAAACACTTACACAGCAAAAGCCTTGGACTACAAGACTAGGCATTAGGCCATGTAGGAGAAATCAAAGCAAAACTGTACATTCCTTAGCTTGACAACAAAAAAGTTAATAAACATATCTAAGGCTACTAAAAGTACTGGACAATTCTCTAAATATCATTAAAAAATAATGTCCTTAGTAACAAAACTAACCAACACATAATTTTATTATAATACAATAGAATTGCTAGCTACATATCTGTATGAATCCCCCTGTACCATATTTCCACTTTAAAATCATAATGGCTAGCCAACACTATGAATAATCTGACACCTTAGGAAATCAAGGTTGACGTATCGTGCACCCCAAATTTCTTAAAAGGTTATCTCCTGTATAACAACCCCCTTTATTCATATTTATAAACTAAGAGTTACTGCAGGTGCCCTACCTTCCATAAGGTAGCATGCCTCCATAAGCACACTCCCAAAGGTTTTCTGACCCATAGCCCTAATCTGACCCTAACTAAAAAGATTTACAAGCATTTAGTTGAACATCACCAAATATGACCTTCTAGCTAAAATAACAGCAGGCCGTAAGGTGTCGGTATAATAGTCTCACAAAAACAAGACAAATGTATGAAATAATAGAAAAATGGCACCTGGCAGGTACAGTACTCATTGGTCTCAAGTGTGACATTGAAGCAATTACTTAGTCCCCATTTCTAAACACCTTTAGAAGTACATCTTTGTCAAAGCTTTAATCAAGTGATTCTGTTCATACCTTAAAGCAAACATGTTCACAGTCTTCTACAGCAACTTCGTCTCTGGACAACAGTATGCTTAGTACCCTTCAGGTAGGGTTTAGCCATGGGAATGCTGTTGTTTTCCCTCTTTGTAAATAGCCTGGCAACCAATCTTTCTTCAAACAATTGCAGATTCTTTACAAATGGCATTATAACCCCTGTCTCAAACTAACCCCTTAAAAGGTTCCAAATTCATATACAAGCTTTAATGTATTATGGCCTTAGCTGATTGAGGATAATGAAGTAATCAGTCAGAGTCAATCCACAGCAATGCTGTTTGCAACCCATTGAAAAACAGGAAGTAAGTGCACACACAGCCAGGAAATGGAACAGCTCGTTGTAAGTTCACCAAAGCAGATTCAGTAAATCCAGGTAGGCACCAAACTAATTCAAATAATTCCTTTATTCAGAACCACAGAATGATAACACACAAGCGCTTTCGCTCAGAGGAATTCTGAGCTTTATCAAGTGACACCATGCTGTTAAATCAGGTGTCTTATATACCTTGAAAATCCTAGATTAATTAGAAAGCACTGCCAATTAACATTTTAAAGAGACTATGCGCTTTTACACATGCTTAAAAATTCCATTAAAACAAAATGTATAAAAAAGTAGTGATAGAGTATGCTTAAAATAATGCATTAATGCATCTGTTACTACTAAAAATGTTGATAACATAAAAATAAACAAAACATTATACACTATTTCTCTAATGTTTAACTTTATAATAAAACTTGCTGTGTGCAAAAATCTGCACTTCTTTTGAAAATTTAAATAAGATGGAATGACTTGACATACCAACTGTTGTTCGTGTAATTGTAATATAAGGCTAATGCCTAATGTGGGTATGACAATATTTTCTTTTCTTGGCCTTGTTCACAGCCCTGCTGGAAAAAGAGAACACTATATCTTAAGTAAACTAAACTGTGCTATACAATAGGCCATTCCTTAACATAGACCTTGTGTGGTGTAACATTAAGTAAAAAACATGTCCATGTGTTGGGTGCTTGTCATAAATAATTGTATGGGGAATATCAAACTAAAGTCTTGCCCTTCTTAGTTTCAATAGTGGCTTGATACTGATCAAACCATTAAGCCCAGGGGGTCTCCCAGCATCTAACTTTAATTGCCAGAGGAGTTCTCAGTATTCTAAAGTTGATTCCCAGTCACCCCCCCCTGGCATCAGGCTCAACTTGTTCCAGTACCATGAATTTCAGTTTTATGTTTGGACAGGTCAGGGAGTGTTTATAAAAAGCGTTGGTTTCCTTCGTTTTGTTTATATCGTAAAAATGCTCATATATCCGCTTACGGAATTCCCTTTCCGTTTTTCCTACATAGAAACTGTTGCATGTGGTGCAGAAGCCTAGATAAACCACTCCCTTGCTACCACATGTGAAATGGCCTGCTGGGTAGATTTTAAACCTTCTGGATGGAATGGTGATACTTTTTTCTTCCAAGATGGCATGGCATTGGCTACATGCCCCACATTTAAACGTACCCTTTCTTGCTGGGTTGATTTTCCTTGTAATGTTCTGCTTTTTTTCGAACATTTCCTTAAGATTGGTACCCCTTCTCCTTACAAATGAAGGTTGGTCAGGCAATAACCACCTAAACTCTTCAAAGAGGGCAAGTACAGGCCAATATTTTCTTATAGATTCCTCCATTTTCCTTGAAAGCAAAGAATAGGTGTAGATAAAACTGTTCTTAAATTCATTGGTGATAATGGGAACGGAACTGGCTGGTGTGCCTGTTCCCTTACCCAGAAGGGGTGGGTAGACAGTTCCTCTTTTAGAGTTTACCTCCTCGACCAGGCTTTCAAAGAGGTCCAAAGGATAGCCCCTTTCTAGGAACAGGCCTTCCAAAAACTTGACTTCTGCCATGTAGTCGTCATGTCCACTGCAAATCCTACTTGCCCTGATGAGTTGTCCTTTGACAATGCCTTTTTTCTGGAAAAAAGGATGTGCACTCTCAAAGTGCAGGACAGAGTTGGAAAAAGTGGGTTTTCGATAAAGCTTAGATTGAAAACTGTTCTCCAAGTAATTTTTGTATATAGTGACATCCAAATAATGCAATTGGTCTGGATCGATAGAATGGGTGAACTCCAAAAAATTGGTACTTGCATTGATGTGAACAAAAAAACTCAGAAGCTCATCCTCAGACCCTTGCCACAAAATGCAGATATTGTTGAGGTAACGTCTGTAGAGGAGCAGATGTTGTTCCCAAGGGGGGACCAATACAAACTTGTGCTCCCATACGTGAAGCACCACGTTGGCATAAAAGGTGGCACAAGATGCCCCCATTGCTACTCCTTTACTTTGCTTGAAGAGTTCTCCATTAAAAAAGATGAAATTGTTACGTAGTACGATTTCCATGAATTCAGTGACCAAGTTACTTAGTCTGTTGTTCATATCGGTTTCATTGGTGAGAAACTCGCCAAAACAGTCCAGACCCTCATCATGTGGAATACTGGAAAAGAGATCCTTGATGTCAATAGTCACCAGCAATAGGTCAGGAGAAAACTTGGTAGTAGGAAAATCACACAGAAAATGCCAGGAGTCCTTGCATACATGCGTGAGCAGGGGGGTGAATCTCTTGGTCAAACAATCAATAAATTTACCGATGGGTTCTGTGATTCCTCCTGCCCCTGCCACTATTGGCCTAAATGCTGGCGGGTTGGTTCCCTTGTGGATTTTAGGGATGCCAAACAAAACCGGTATCCTTGGTTTTTCTACATGTAAATAATTGTAGAACTTTTCATTGATGGAATTTTGCAGCAATAAATCGTACAAATGGTAGTTGATCTGCACTAGAGCAATATTGACTTCATTTCGTGAGACTGTTGAATATTGCCCATCATTTTGAAGCATATTATGAATATAATATATAATATAATCAGCAGCAAACATCAGCACTACCCCTCCGCCTTTGTCCGGCTTCATTATCCTCACATTTTCGTCCTTTAACTGTTTAATAAAGTTGAACCCTTCATTAGAGAAGTTGCCAGCTAGTGAAGTCTTTCTATCCATAGATATTTTCCTAAAATTTTTTTCCACCAAATTCTCAAAAAAAGATATGAGTGGGTGTAGTGGGGGGTTGAATACACTCCTGTGGCTTGGACCTGTCTCCATAAATTGCTGCCCCTTAAAATAGTGTGTTAAATTCAAACCCCTGGTAAAGAGTTTTAACTCAACCAGGGACTGTGAAAGATTCATAGGTCTAGAAGGCACAAATTGCAAGCCATGAGTGAACACATCAAACACCCAGTCATCCAATTCTAAATCCGTGTAATTATAAATGCAAAGTTATCTTTTCTTAAAATAGTACACATGTCATTAAGGCCCCCTATACCATTGCCTTTGATACTGTTAAGGTGGTCCACAGCAAATTCTGTGTTTGAAGTGTTTAGTATTGCTTCAAAAAAACTTTCCTTATTCACTGCCTGCGGGTCCATGCCCTGGGTGCCTGTTCGTGTCCCCAAACCCCGGGCCTCCCGGGGTTCTGCTGGAAATCCTGGTTACCACCCTTCCTACCCTTTTCAGCTAGCCTTTCACTTCTTCGAGGTGGCTCTTACACCTCTTCATGAACATTTTCCTCTTGGGCATGTACTACAGAAAGTACCCTATTAGACACTCCTTTGGTATAACGGTTAGGGGCGGGGTAAGCCACCCCTTCCCTGTATTCTGCCAAGTCTCTTTCCAGCTTTCTCAATTTTCTATTTAAAACCTTGTCGCAGAACATGTCAACTTTGTTAAACATTAGATCATAGTCACTTTTAAAAAGCAGAAAGTCTGCATCAGTTGTTATTTTATTATTCAATATTTCCAGATCCTCTAACAATGAACAAGCTTTACATTCATATTCAGAAATCATTAGGTTCAACATTTCCACACCTGCTCTATCAAAAATATCACATAACTTTTGATAGTAAGAAGTACCTGCTTGCACATTATTGGGAAATTTGTAAAACCTTAAGCCTTTAGGAATACGTTTGACCCTAGAACATTCCCTAAGGTAATCAATCTCAAGCTGGTTAGATTTGAGCAGGCATAGTTTGTCTTTAAATTCATCAAAGTCTTGTTCAAATTTGGAAAAATTGTGATTGTTTACAGTACCTTTAGAAAAGCCAAACTGTTGTCCAGCCCATCTAGAAAAATTGAAGTCACTGGGTCTGTTCCCAGTTCTGTTGTTCCTTGTATTCTCATTCTCCTCGATTAATTCAAGTTGTTCATGGTTAACTTCATTGTTTCCTCATCCCCCACGTGTTCCTGTTGCATCAAAGGTAGGTAAACCTTTGAAAAGTTCTGTTGTTGCACGCCCAGAGGGTGCCTTGCCTCTAGCACCAGCTGCATGCTGTTGATTGCAAGCAAATGCTGACGAAACTGTACCATTAGATTTTAACAAGGAGGTAAGCTCTTTTAAAGCATGTAAAACTTCATTAAAATCTGTACGTGTTACAGGAGCTTCATTGTCAGCTCCTTGCAACACTTCCGGTGTTTCCGCAGCATTAAAAGTATCCAATCCAGTAGCCATGGTGAAAAAAGCAGCAAAGAAGTCAAACAAACAGCAAAGAACCAAACCAGGAAGTAAGTGCACACACAGCCAGGAAATGGAACAGCTCGTTGTAAGTTCACCAAAGCAGATTCAGTAAATCCAGGTAGGCACCAAACAAATTCAAATAATTCACAGCCTTCTACAGCAACTTCATCTCTGGACAACAGTATGCTTAGTACTCTTCAGGTAGGGTTTAGCCATGGGAATGCTGTTGTTTTCCCTCTTTGTAAATAGCCTGGCAACCAGACTTTCTTCAAACAATTGCAGACTCTTTGCAAATGGCATTATAATCCCTGTCTCAAACTAACCCCTTAAAAGGTTCCAAATTCATATACACAGAAGCTTTAATGTATTATGGCCTTAGCTGATTGAGGATAATGAAGTAATCAGTCATAGTCAATCCACAGCAATGCTTGTTGAAACCCACTGAAAACCATCCTCTATCCAGTCCTGAAGATAAAAGACCCACAAGGCAATTCCATCCTACCAGTTGTCCTCCACAAATACCTTGGACTACTTTTAGATAAACATTCCCACTTTCCCCCACATGGACTACATTTCTACATTTTTGACAAAATTTAAGGTAAATAAAGTCTGCCAACAAGTTCACCAAGCTCTTAGCAAATGAGATTAGAAGAAAACTAGTGTTTGATATGCTAATTACAACACTAGACTAAAATAAAGCCTTCCTGTGAAAGTAGCCAACTCCTCATGCAGATATGAGAACTTTACAGAATACTGTACTTCATCATGGTATCAAACATTGGGGGCTACAACAGCATCATTTTTTTTGGGGGGGGGCAGCTGGATTCTAGTGAGTGTCTGGAATAGCATCAGCCTACCAATCTATAAACTGTTTTACTTTGTGGTCATCCTCAGTTAACCAGAAGGATTCACTCAGTTGCCACAATATATTCATAGATTCATAAGCTTATAGGCAAGTATTAGGCTAGCTGTCCTTGTGGGCCATTTTAAGCCTAGACAATTTCCCTTATAAAGGTGAGAATCAAATCCTGTACCTGGTGTCTGTGAGATAAACACTTTAACCATTACACCAACCCCCAACCCCTAGAGTCAACTAGCATGGACACCTCCTCAGTAGTCAGAGCACCATTTAACAGAATTAAATAAGTGGGACTTCCACGCGTCCTTATTCTTTCTTTTCCTCTATTTACCTGAGGCTACACAGTCCTTTTGTTTGCCTTTATATTTTATTAATGTTCACTCCTCTCTGTTGTACTCCATTGCACTAAAAGCTCAGCAAACCCAAAGATGACCAACTTCAAATATCGTTCACAGTACACCCTTTTCGTAGCCTTCTCACCTCTTCACATTCTCTGAGTGTTTGACTCGTTCCCATCTGCTCAGTCCTGTACCTCCAGCACAGCTCCAGCCCACTGTTCCTTTCCTGGGTCCTTGACTTTATCACTCTTTGTTGAACTGTTTAACTACATATGTACTCTCATCCTAATAGCTCCCTGACATTTTCAAAGCCTTCCCATACTTTCGTGGGCATCATATCCTTTCTTTATGTTAATAATATGCAGTCATCAGCAAAAATTGTAAACATATCCACACTTAGCATCCCTTCATCTTTCAAAAACTATTTTTGCCCCCGTGCCAACACCTCAGTGATCAGAATGACACTGGCCAGCCCTGCTTATTCACTCTCCCCTCTTTAAACTCATTAGACAATGCCTCCCCCGTAATCATTAGTTTAATCCTAGAGTTACTGTATGCACCCCTAGTAGAGTTCTTATAATGGTTTACCTATCCCACTTATTTCAACAAATCAAAGAAGAACTCTTATTTTACTGAATCAGGCAAGCATCTGTCGCAAAAAAATATTACCCCATGTTTCCTTCCATTTTAGGACACTATTCTCCAGGAAGGCTGTTAGGAGCCATGAGCTATCCTCTTCCTTAGTAATGCATGCAGAAAAAATTCAGCTCACTGGGATTAGAATGACACATTTAGAAGCCAAGCAGTATGCCAAATGCTCACAGATTGTAAACAAGTGACAGAAATGTCATGTGAGCATTCATGCATGGTTCATTCATCAGAAGCTATACTAGGTTAGTTACCTACGTTATAAATATAACTACAGAGCTTTCTACAGGTAGATTACAAAACATAGGATTTATGCCCATTACTAGACAGAACTTATTTCCAGTGGAGTCTCTCTTTTTAATCCCAAAATTATTGTTAATATCTTTGCAGATAAATGTATTGCTATTTTCTGGCCTCCAACCACGTTGTGTGGTCCCTAGATTATCACCATCCCATCCATGGTAAATTCATTGCACATAATTTAGTAATAGTGTCAGCACTGGTGCTTCGTGCTCTGACATGAGACTGGAGTGAGTCTGCTCAATTACCATAAAATGACTTGGTGTCTGCGACTGGGAAGGGGACTGTGGGAGAAAGCGTGAAAGAATACATACTCCCTATATATGAAGGCATTTGTAGGTTTGAACTTCCAGAATAAAATGGTCATTTTGAGGGTTGCAGTTGTAGAGCAAGGGGGGCTCTCTTTTGTGAGTGAAGTCATTTAACTATCAAAGACTGTTCTGCAAAATGTACAAAATGCAACTTTTATTATATGTCCGCCGATCACGGCTATTGAAGCATAGGGCAGTGGCGTGCAAACGGGATCGATGGGGAAATAAGAAAATAAAACTAAAACAAGCAGTCTAACTAAAATCAGTATTCCGCCATGCAAGTCAATGGCAGGCAAAAGACAACCTGGCCAGTGAATAGTGGTTGCTAAGGAGGGAGGCACAGTGTGACACATTTAACTATGCATTAGCAGGCAATCCTATGCAAATGAGGGGAAGGATAGTGAATCCCGGTTTTCCCCAGCATGGGAGGCAGGTCCTAACAGTGCAAGAGTATGAATAGCTGGGTGCAAGACTAGGAGGTAGGTGACATCATGGCTGGGTGTGACAGGCATACTGTAAGTGGATTGGAGCCCTGTGGCTCGGGTATGCTCCCAGCTTAGCACAGCCAAGCTAGGGGGTGTGTCTAAACCTGCCCAGCATTCTTTAGAAAGTGTAAGTGGATGTGCATGCCACGCACCGGGATTTACAGGAAGAAAAATGAAGTTAAAGCAGGAAAAATCAGCAGTGTGTACATCCGAGTACTCTGCGTGGCATGGCCCCGGGTCCAAACAGAAGGGCAATGGGAAGGGAAATCAGCAGTAGGAGGGTAATCAAGGAGAACTAGACATATCTGGCAGGTGAAATGTATCAGAAGCAGCCAATTACACGGGCAGCAGTCCAGCCCAGCCCAGAACACTACTATAAACTATGCAAACACCTTCCCCACTGGTTTTTCCCACACTCTACATCACCGGTGTATATAAGCGGGGAAATTTTAACAAGCAAACCTACAAAATTAGAAGGGCTGCAGCAGGCAACATAGAACAACATGTGCAAGAGGCTGAGGGTGTTGAGGATGTGCATGCTGCTGATCAACCCACAGTGAGGAGACAGAGAAGAGTGTACAGACCCAGGGTAACCTACCAGGGGCTACATGAGCTGGAGATAGTGGAGCGCTAGAGGGTGGACAGAGACCTCCTACAGCAAGTAGTTGTGCTGTGCTGGCCACACCTGACACACCTAACCAAATGAGGGGAACCCATCCCAGTGGATACCAAGGTATGTGTAGGCCTAGATATACTAGCCACAGGTACCTTGCAAAGCACAACTGGGGATAACATGGAGATCTCACAGGCCTCAGCATCCAGAGTATTCCACCAGTTCCTGGATGCCATGTCAGCACATGCCAGTAAGCAGGTATATTTCCTCAACACCCGAGAGGTGTTGACCAGCAATATGCGTCTCTTCCACCAAATAGAATACCCTGGGGTAGTGGGTGTTATGGACTGCATGCACATATGTGTCAAAGCACCACCCACTGAGCAGGGTAGGGCCTACATCAACCGCAGGGGCATCCCCTCCATCAACTGCCAGGTCGTATGTGATTCCCAGGGCATTATAATGAATGTGTGTGCTGGCTATCCTGGAAGCTACGACGATTCCCACATATGGCATCTGATGCAGCTGTACCAGAGATTTGCCATTGAGGACATCCCCTACGGTCACCTAGTGGGGGATGCTGGGTACACACTGGAGCCGTGGCTGAAGACACCCATCAGAAATGCACACACACCTGAACAGCAACCCCATAATGAGGCACACGCACAGGCCAGACATATAATAGATCATGTGTTTGGGATGCTCAGGTCACGGTTCTGGTCTCTGGACACATCCAGTGGAGCCTTGCGGTATTCACCAGCTACATGTACCCAAATTGTTATGGTATGTGCGATGCTACACAATATGATCTTGCGGAAACAGCTGCAGCAGGAACAGCATGGGGCAGGGCCACACAGCCCCCAACCAATGTCAAGGCCTACACAGGCACAGAGTGACGCATAGCAGGAAGAACCTGAGCCTGCTCCAGTAGGCAGAAGGAGGCGTGCCCAGTATGCCCTGGCCTTGACAAAGAGGCGATGCATAGCACATGCACTGACACAGTAGGGTTCTAGGGAATGACACCTCTCTCCGACTCGAACAGACAGTAAAAGGGATGCCAAGCATGACACCAACTGTGCTCAACCATGTATGGGGAGTGTACTATGTGCATCCGACATAGGCATCCCTCCAGCACCATCCCCAAGCCTGGCACACCCACAAAGTAAGTCAATCAGCCTACCAATTGTCAAATGGAGTAGAATGTGTTGTCACCTGTAGCTATGGTATGGATGTGAGCATGCAAGGGAATTGGGTGGCTGAATGTTATGACAGCAGACAGTAGACACCCATAGTGGCACACTGACATGTGTAACACATACTGGAGTCTCCACAGTAGCCAATACTACACAGGATGACAAAAAACACTGCAGGAAATGTGTTGTGCGAAATGTGTGTCCATATGACCCACACATGCCACTCAGGATGGTTCACATACCCAACAACAGTTGCAACCAGCAGGACAGGTAGACACAAACCCAAACAGGTCCTGTACCATGGCCCCAGAATGATGGTTAGGGTTAACTGCATCCCCAGGCCTACACAGACAGACCACAGCAGGGCAGGCAATGGGATGCCAGTTATGAAGGTTAGGACGTCAGACAATAATATGTAGGGCAACTAAAGCCACGATCTGTAGTACACTGGTGTACCTCTAGACAGCATGATAGTTAGCAATACAGAATGAAATGGAGTACATTGCATACCAGTACAGTCATAGCAAATGTATACAAGTGTCACTTGTTCCCCCCATCCTACATAGCAATGTAGTAATAGTCAGGTTTGCATCCCAATCCCATGTAGAAATGTAGTAACATGTATGAGTACGTATAATACGAGGGAGCAGAGATGCCCAGATGTGGACAAGGTAGCAGGATAGGTTGTAGCATGTGCACAATATGCAGGTCTGTGTGTGTTAGGATGGTGTGTGTTTCATATTGTGTGAGTGTGGTCAGTATGTATGCATGTCGAGGTAAGACCTAGTAATCATAGCCCAGTACTGCTGATGACAGGGACATGTCCTCACAAATGCAGTGCCAAGGACAATCCTCACCAGTATACCACCTGCTAGCAGTAAGCCAATGTAAATGTATGGTGGTAAATATGTGTCACCATCTGAAAGACTGACATGGCATAGCTGTTGGGCTAGATATACAAGCAGTACACAGGGGAAAGTACCCTAGACATACAGTATACATTGTATCACTGTGAAATGGAGACACCCTTGGAATTGTACATACAGGTATGCATCAGAGCAACCGATCCTGTAGTAGGTGATACCGGTGATGTACGCCCGAACACCGGCAGATCACAAAGGAGGTAGGACTGATGTATCAGGAAACATCTGGAGTACCTGCACATGCCAGCATACCTGAAATGCCCCATGCATATCTGTGTGTCAGATGCAAGTAGTGTCCATAACACACATTCACCCAGCTCATGCAAACAGCACCCACAGGTACCTCTCTGGTCATATCCCAGCTGTGGGGAATGGGTACAGTATGACCCCTCCTGTACATGGAAATAGTGGAAGAATGCAGCATGCAGTGCAGGTGTCCCATGCAGGTGTGTCCCTAGCTGTACATAGCACCCTGCCAGCATCTACACCACCTGATCAAGACTGATAGAAGGAATTTGCATGAACACCTATCACACCTACCCTTTCACCCAGGGGAATATACTGTATGGTGGTCTGTGACTGTAGGCCTGACAGAATGCAATGGCCTGCCACATGTGGCCCACAGCAACACCTAATTCCCCACAGGCCTCTGCCAAAGGCTTGTGTCTCACACGTACTGCCAATGCATGTTAAGTCATGGACACCAAAATAACAACATAACACCCTCCACATAAGCCATATGCAAGGCCATGTGGATAAACCACAGTAACATGTCCACCATGTCCCACTGCATGAACTGTGGACTAACAATAACACACACCTGTGATGGGGGTGATACCCTTATGGAAAGTATCAGAGAATATATGCATAATATATGGAAGAGGTTAGAATAACAGGGGGAGGGGTGGGAGCATGACCAGCATGGAATGTGCAGGGTTTGAGACCACACTGTGTGCCCACACTATCTCTGGCTCCAAATACATAAATGGGTGGCTACACATCTGCCTGTACACCACAATATGGTTAATGTCCTGACCCATGGCCCCTGCCTCTGGGCAAACTCTGCGAATCTGTATAGCTGTGAGGCATTGACACAGCAAGATAAGCCCATACTGTCTTGTCAATGGGTGTACAAGTATGGTTTCCCCCAGCAGCACTCTACCAAGGTGCTGAAATGGATACACAGACCCAGCAGCAAGTGTCTGCAGCTTCCCCTCCAGAATGGCATAACTTACCATGAATACGTAGGTGTCTGCCCACAATACCGGACACAGCTGCAGTCACTCTTGTCCCCCAAGACAGCACTGTGAGCAAGAATGTCCACCTGGCAGTACAAGAAGACAGAAAACATCACTGTGTATAACAGTACACATGTCTGAATATCTCTGCTAACAGCAATACCATGCAGCTGAAGCAGCACAGACACAGTCACCTACAATACACACCATCCCCTGCACAATTTGGCCCCATATTGCCAACTGATTGATGGATACCCAGCAGAAACACCTTGCTATCTGTAGGTGTACAACACACAGGTCTGCACTGGAGTACAAACTACCTAGTATTGATCCGCACATTCTATACAGAAGGGCATACTGGGCATGCTCACACACAGAGAAATGAAGGCAATGTCCGCCAACAACATACTGAAAGGTCATGCTGGGAATCCTCACACAAGTAATCAAAAGAAGCTCATGTCTGCAAACAACAGTGGAACACACATATCTGGCAGTTGCAGATGTTAGTGCAGACACTCCTCAGTATACACCACTGACGCTTTGCACAAACAGTGGCTAGGAATACATGCATATATCCAAGGACAATACACTATAATAAGCCAAATGTGCATGTACATAGATGCGTGGGAGGGAGTGACCGTGGCAAGGAGCCAACCATTATGAGGCTTGTCCCACCCAGCACACAGCCAAATGACTACAACCACATGATGCTCAGATGTCACTCACTGTTAACATTAGCCACCAGTATCTGTCAGCATTACGGACTATGTTGTGCAAGTGCTAGCTGTGCAACATGACTGTACAAGGAAGTAGTCATCTAACAGCTGTATACATGTACCTGTGGAATATAACCCTGCATGTTCCCACATGTGGTGTGTCAACCTCTACATGAATGGGTTATGGCCCATGCACACACACTGCCCTCCCCATAGCCCTACTATGACAAACCTGCTGAGGTCATCCACTTTGAAATACACCCTTGGAAACAATGTAGCCCAATAATCTCCGTAGTGCACCCAGTAACTGTGTACTGCTGTAGTGTGATAAAGTAGCTAGGTAGGTGTTCTAACCCCAGATGTGGAAACTGTGTGTGTGCATGTCTGTCTGCGTAGAGAGCAATGCTTTTCATGGTAGCCACACGCCTTACAATTCCCATACTCAACTTTGGCAAGGCAGCTGATGTCACCCACCTAGAAATACACCACTGGGAAGGTTGTAGCCCAGTGATCTCTGTAGCGTGTCCCATAACTGTGTACTGCTGTAGAGTGATAAAGCACCTTGGTAGGTGTTCTCACCCCAGACGTGGCAACTGTGTGTGTTAATGTGTGTCTCTGTCTTCTCTGTCTGTGTAGACAGCAATGCATTTTAGAGTAGCCACACAAATTACAATTCCTATACTTGACTTTGGCAAACCTGCTGATGTCACCCACCTAGAAATACACCTCTGGGAAGGTTGTAGCCCAGTAATCTCTGTAGTGAGTCCTGTAACTGTGTACTGCTGTAGAATGATAAAGTAGCTACATAGGTGTTCTAACCCCAGACGTGACAACTGTGTGTGTGTGTTAGTATGTGTGTCTGTCTGTTTAGAGAGCAATACATTTTAGGGTAGCCACCCAAATTATAATTCCTGTACTTGACTTTGGCAAGTCTGCTGAAATCACCCACCTAGAAATACACCTCTGGGAAGGTTGTTGCCCAATAATCACCATTAAGTGTCCTGTAACTGCGTACTGCTGTAGAGTGATGAAGTAGCTAGGTAGGTGTTCTAACCTCAGATGTAGGAACTGTGTGTGTGTGTTAGTGTGCATGTCTGTCTGTCTCTGACTATGTAGAGAACAATGCTTTTTAGGGTAGCCACACTCCTTAAAAATTCCTAAACTCGACCTTGGCAAGGCTGTTGATGTCACCCACCTAGGAATACACCTCTGGGAAAGTAGCAGCTCAGTAATCTCTGTAGCACATCCTGTAACTGTGTACCGCTGGACTGTGATTTAGAAATGTGGCAGGGTTCCGTCCCCACCCATGGCAGTTCTGGATGTTTTGTGTGTGTCCATGTCTGTGTACGGAGCAATGATAGACTATGCTAGTCACATGCAATACATTTCACATGGTCCACTTTGGCAATCCAGCTGATGTCATTCTGCGTGAAAGACAGCTTTGGGGAAGGAGTTCCCTAGTAATCCCCGTAGTGCATCCTATAACAGCACCATGCTGTACTGTGGTATAGACCTCTGTCAGGGGTTCAATAGCCACACATGTCAGTCATGGATGTTTTGTGTGTGTCTCACTGTCTGTGTAGGGAGCAATGCATTTTAGGGTAGTCACCCACAGTACCCTTCAAATGACCTACTTTGGCAATCCTGCTGATGTCATTCATTGTGGAATTCACTCTTGGGAAAGAAGTACTTCAGTAATGTGCATGGCGTGTACTATAAATGCATAGTGCTGAGGTATAATAAACTAGTTTGGTAGGGGTTCTACTCCCAGACATGACAGGTGTGCTTGTGCTTGTGTGAGTGTGAGTGTGTGTGTGTGTGTGTGTGTGTGTGTGTGTGTGTGTGTGTGTGTGTGTGTGTGTGTTTGTACCTCATATCCTGTGCAGAGGTGGTTGAGAGCATGTGACACTTGTGGCCAATGTGGAGTGGATTTTGCATATGTCTTATATGGCAGCCCTACTATACAGCACAATGTCCACCATACAAGGATATCGGATGAGAAATAGCTGAGAGGCTGGGTGCAAATCCATACCCATACATGTGACATCAAGGCCAGGCAATCACATTTAGCAACCCCAGTATTACCCGGAGCACACTCTCAACCCATGTCTCATATGCACACACATGCCTAAGCAACAGCCAATATGTGAGTAGTACATTGCATATTGGCCACTGATAGTAACCGTGGAGTGATTACAGAGGGCATGTCCCCTTTCCATCTGTCCAATATGCACGTACATGCTGACAGTGCACCTCCCCCATGTTATCCAATGGACACCTGCACCACATGTGGTGCCATCACATGTGTCCCACAATGGACATACCATGCCTGACAACATGCCCTGTATGGACAGTTGCCACTGACACCAGGGAATGCTGTCAGCATGCTATCAATGTAAGTGCAGGTAAATCTGGTGCCCATTACCAGTCCCCACCACAGGGGGCAAGACTGGCACACATGACAGTAATCTGTGTTCACAACATGAGCCAGACACCCTAGATACAGTTCCATATGTCACTGTAGATGCATGTGGGAGGTGTGCACATCCCAGACACCGTCCATATCATGGGGTAAGGAACACGTACATGGCAAGCGATGCACAGCATTGGGCACACACAATAGTCACCCGGGTGACTGGATGGGGGATACAATACCCACCTGTGTGGGTAAATGCAGAAACTACAGGCTTGAGCCACAATACAGGCCTGAGGCTAATACACTCAAGTGTACTAGCTTTTGATAGCATTTAATCGAAAAGCAAAGCATTTATTGTGTTTTCTGTTCTGTCTGTGAAAAAAAACTTGAAAAAAAAAACAAAAAAAATATTCTTGTTCTCCTAACTTTCCTGGCTAGTTTGTTCCAGTGATAAGATTTTGCTGATCCCTGGGCTTTGTCTTGGTTCCTGTACTTCTCCATTTTCTTTGTTTGGTCAGGGGGAAGTTTCTTTACTCACCAGTGGGAGTGGGGAGTACTGAGCTGCCTGTTTGCCCACAGAGGAGTGGTTTAAGACAGTAACTTGTAGTTCAGTGGCCATTTTGGGTAAGTTCCTGCCTTTTCCAGCCCCCTGCTATAAAGCACGCTTTAGCGTGGAGTTGCCACTAGAGCAGCATCGGGCAGCGCCGGTTTAACAAGGTTAAACTTTTTCTGGCTCCATAAAGTCTGTTCTTCATTTTTTCCCTTAGAACTGCTCTACTAGTAACCTAAACAGTATATCCCTTGACTAAAAAGCGCAGCACTTGTTCCTAAAAGTTTTTTTTTTTTCTCAAAAAAAAAAAAAAAAAAAAAAAAGCTCAGCACTTGTCACTTCTATATTATACAAAGTTCCTCACTTGCGAAACCCCCCCAGGAGTACCCACTTCCTTACTAAGTCCTCTCTTATTCAGTCTCATACCTAACTTCTTAATTTTTCTAGCATGTCGAAGGGTCAGATGCTGGTGTCCTCTCCTGCCCAGTTGGTGAATCTGGGAATATTGAGGCAATGTTACAATTGCCTCATGTACACAGACAACCCTCTCCTCCTCCCACATAACACAAATACTTGTGAGAGATGCAGATATTTAGCCAAACTGGAGGCTGTGCTGTCTCAACTCAGGACTGGCAAGACCAGACAGGAGGAGAAGGAAACTACACACACCACAAAGTCAGCCTCACATAATGCTACCACACCACTGAATCAAACACATAAACACACAAAGACATACTCGGAGGCTCTGAGTAAAAATTTACCTAAACAGCAGAGGCCTCCAAAGCAGACACCCAAACAACTGTTACCTCAAGACACCCCACAAGCAACACATAAACCACAAAATCAGTGTGCAAAGCAGTCACAGCCCTTAAGGCCAAATACAACACCAAACATACTTGTCATAGGTGACTCCATAGTCAGACACACTGATGTCACACTCACCAGGCTGAACAAGGAGAGGGTCACAGTAAGCTGCCTATCGGGCGCTAGAATCCGCCACATAACACAAGCACTCGGGTCACTCCACGGCAGGTACAAATATGACACAGTCATTGTCCATGCTGGTGTGAATGACCTGAGACGTACCTCCCTGGACTACATGAAAAGAGACATAGAGGAGCTCTCTGATTATGTAGCCCAGGCAGGTATGACCCTGACCCTGAGCAGTATCCTTCCTTCACCAAGAATGATGCCACAATATAGAGACAAGATGATCAGCTTTAACAATTGGCTTAATGTCTGGTGTCATTCAAAGGGGATCCAGTGTCTGTCTGCCTGGGATGACATGCTTGACAAGCCACGCTGTTCGCAAGGGCGGCTTGCACCTGTCACCCTGGGATTCGGATATTGGCTAAGGCTCTTGCCACCCCCATAGTGCCTTTTTTAGGCAAGGCTCAAATTCTAAACCTACCACCCTAGAAAACAAAAATGGGAAGAAACTGAGGGTAATGCTGCTCAATGCCAGAAGTCTAAATCTCAAAATGCATGCACTCAAGGCCCTTCTCAGTATAGAGAACATCGATGTCTGTGCTGTAACTGAAACCTGGTTCAAGGCTCCTGAAAGCACCCCGGCACTATTAGGTTTTACCTCATATCATGCGTTCCAGCCCCAAAACCCGGACCACACCACAAAAGGAGGGGGCGTATCCATATTCATAAAGGATACCCACACCTCCAGGTTGGTGGCAACGCACGAAGCTTCGGAAACCATCCAGGTGCAACTAACCATAGGCAAAACTGCTCTACAAATTGTAGCATGCTACAGGCCACCCTCTCAAACTCAGGAACCCCACACAGCCTTCCTGAAGACACTGGAGGGTATAAATGTATCTCCAAACACCATCATATTGGGTGACTTCAACTACCTGAATATAGACTGGGAACATTACTCAAGCCGTAACTTTCTAGCCCAACGGTTCCTGGAGTTCATAAATTCAAATGCCATGGAACAGCTAGTCACTGTTCCCACGAGAGAAAATATACTAGATCTTATCACAAACATGGGGACAAAATGCTCCACACCGGAAGTATATCCCTCATTGGTGAGATCTGATCATAAACTAATCTCACTGAAAATCCACATCCCGCCCCACCCCAAACAAAAAGACCACAGTGAAGAACTTCTCTAAAGCAAACTTCACACTACTCAAGACTGGTGTGGTATCCTTCAAGGCCCCTGAGCCATTGGAAACCACAACCCAAGCTGTGGAAGCCCTTACAAATGCCTTCTATGAACACCTCCAGGACTGCATGGATCAGGCAATCCCAAATAAAACCAAGACTCTTTCCACAAAGGGCAAACGTCCAGTCTGGTAGACCCCAGCCATTAACAAACTTTACAATAAGAGGAGAAAGCTATTACATGATAGAACAAAATCCATAAAAGGGAAGTCACCCCTGATCATTATTAGTAAAAAAATATGAGCACTCATAAAATCAACTAAGGCCAATTTTGAGAGAAAAATTGCCATAGATTCAAAGGACAATCATAAGGCCTTTTTCAGCTATGTTAGGAACCTGGGTGGAAACTCCCAGATATGCACAGAATTAGTCCAAAATGATACAAAAATCACTGAACCCGCAGACATTGCCAACATACTGGCAGACAGGTTCAGTGCAAACTTCACCCCCCTCTCCCCCCCTAAAGGAGAGATAACTATCCCAGCGGAGTGTAGCCTCCCAGACATCTCAAATGTGCAGGTGAAAGCTGCTCTCTCTAAAGCTAAAAACACAGCATCAATGGGACCAGATGGTGTCCCCAGCTGTGTGCTACATGAGCTAAATGAGGAATTAAACCCACACATAAGGCAGCTGTTTAATCTCAGCCTTACCACAGGATACGTGCCTAAGGAGTGGCGTACAGCAACTGTGGTCCCACTCCACAAAGGCGGTGCCTCTACGGACCCTGGTAATTACCGCCCCATAAGCTTAACAAGTCTAGTCTGCAAAGCTATGGAGAGGATCATAATGGAGCTCATAAACAAAGATATAGGGGACTTGCAGACATTGGACCCGACCCAGTTTGGCTTCGTCAAGGGCAGATCATTCCTTTTGAACTTGGTCGACTTCTTCGAAACAGTCACCAAGGCCATTGATGAGGGAAAGGCAGTCCATACAGCCTACCTTGACCTTGCAAGGCTTTGACACAATACCCCACTGGGTATTGTAGAAAAACTTACCAGCTTAAATGTAAACCCATATGTCACAAGATGGGTTGCAAACTGGCTTAAGGACAGAACCCACAGGGTTAGAGTTACTGGCTATGTCAGACTCCAAGCCGGTCACAAGTGGTGTCCCACAGGGCTCGGTCCTTGGCCCCTATTGTTCGGCATCTACTTCTCAGAAGTACAGGCCAACATGGGAGGACTTTGGCTGACAAAGTTTGCAGGCGACTGCAAACTGGGCCATAGTGGAAAGTGCATCGCACACGGCTATCCTTCAGGAGGGACTCACAGAAACAGATAGCTGGTGCCAGAGCCATGGCCTGAAGTTAAATGCCAAAGAATGTATAGTCATACCCTTGGAAAACAAGGTAACCCCAAGCTACCATATAGGCGGCAATCCACTAAGCACAGAAGAGGTTATCAGGGACCTGGGGACCCAGGTTGACAGTGGCCTTTCTTTTGACACTCATGTTGCTAAAGTGGTTAGAAAGACCTTCTACATTGCCCACCTGATCATGAAGGGATTCACATCCAGATCTAGTGAGGTCATTGTTCCTCTGTACTCTTCACTTATCAGATCAATGATCGAGTACAATGCCCCATTCTGGATGTATCTCACCCGACATCTGCAGCAATTGGAGAGACCCCAAAAGTTCCTCACCAAAAGGATAAAGGGACTCCAAAATCTGTCATATGCTGCCAGATTGAAGAAACTCCAGCTCTATTCAGTCGCATACCGTCTGCTCAGAGGTGACATGTGCCTGACATACAAGGCCATGTCCAACCTGGAATTAATGGACATGCTCCACCTCAAAAAATCCAAATCCACCAAAACCACTAGAGCAAGTGACTTAAACCTTAGCACGTATATAAATAGGACATGCTGGAGGGATAGATTTATCACTCAGAGACTCCCTATGCTGTGGAATAAAATCCCGGTCCATGTGAGGCAGAGCACTTCGTTGGCTCTGTTCAAGAGAAATCTTGACCTGTGGATGGGAGATCATAGGTTTACCCCGGGAATCATCTCTGTGTCACTGCTGGACAGAGGCACAACAAACTAATGGGCACAGTATTTTTTCATATAAGGGGTGGCGTAAGCCACAAAACTTTGGGCTAGGCTTATAAATGCCTTAGGGCAGATAGCCTAGTATAAACCTATGAACCTATGAACCTATGAACAATGCAGACCATTGTCATGTGGCCTGATGTCAAGGTATACCCATTGCCTACCCTTGTATAGCCTGCTTCCACAGTCGACCACCACACACCCGTGCAGACATGCATCCTGTGTGTCTGTGCATTGTATGGTGCATATGTTCACAGTCACACTCACTAAAACCCCCATGTGCATACAGAAGCATGCTGTCATATGTCAGACACCTCCTCATACCCTTTGCCCATACAACCTCTGTATGACCCATGTGGTGCATGTGGTATCTGCACAGTGATGTGTTGTGGCAATCCTGCTACTGATGAGTTGTATCCCTGACCCTGCCAAGTGTGTCGCTATGTGCATGTCCCTGTGAGAGTGTGGCTGTGTTGACACTGGCACCTGTTCATGCCGACAGGCACATGTATGTCACCTAACATATAGATAGCGTATCCCTGTTGCAGATGTCACGTACCATCACAGATATGTTCTGAGGGCTCTACAACAGGTAACCCATGTGAAGCATCCAATAACTGCATTGAACTGTGAACGCAGTACATAGTTGTTGAGGGTCTGATACCCTGTGCTGGTAGGTGTGTGACACAAACAAGCTGCAGTTTTACTTCCCCACCCCTCCTTGACAAATCTTTGTCTCTGTCTGCCTCTCCCACCCCCTCTCTGGTGGATGTGAAGACCTACAACAGCTTTGCTTAGGCAGCAGCATGTGTATTTTAAGTGATGCTCATGATCAGCTGATGGCCTCTGCACAAATCGCAGCCCTCCCTTAGCTGAGTGCATGTGGAACAGCTGTGGTGACATTCCCATAGCCAATTGCATGGACACACACTCCAATATCTAGGAACATGATGTTGGTGTTGGCCCTTGTCATTCACTGTGAGCAGGAACTAGATCTGTTGATCAGCAACCAGCATCTGCGATGGACTGGGAATTTACCTTCAACAACATACACTGTGGAAACAGGGCAACACACAGACATCAGGTAGCAATAATTTCTACAGGAGAACCGGCACACTCAGGGTAACTACATATATGTAAGAGGTTCAGGAACTACAGACAGAGTGTGAGTAGAGCCATGTTATGCTTTGTACAGTACTGGTGTTACAGGGTGTGTGTGCACATACTACTTTACCTTGGAATACAGTCTGTCTGCATAGCCCTCAACTGTGGGGCTATCCTCTTGGTGGCCTGAGGTGTGCCTAACATGTGTTGTCTGTCCACCACACAGGTCCTGTGTCTGATATCCCATTGACAGTGTGTGTGTGTGTGTGTGTGTGTGTGTGTGTGTGTGTGTGTGTGTGTGTGTGGAGTGCTATCAGTACATGACCTACATATCAAGCTTTGCACATATGACATGCTGTGGGGGGGTGTTCTGTAGTGGGCTGTGAATATATCACACTGCCATTGCTACCATCAGTCCATGTCTGTTGTATCCCCCACACATATGCTGGGGCTGGGGCCATATATGTGTGGGCGTCACTACACAATACGTGTGTGGTCTTATGCACACCAGATGCCAGTGTATGTAACAGTGGTATATGGCCCTGTATTACTGAGTCTGGGGGGAGCACCATAAATGACATAGGCTGTTAAATATGTGGGGGTATCAGGGGTGAGCTGCCATAAGGTATCTGGATGTAAATTGCAGTATACTTGACCTATATGTACATCACATACATATATTCAGTTTCTGCAAGCCTACTGCCACCTGCCAGATGGACTGTTCTGTTTGTCAGTGTGCATGTGATGGTGTCAGTTATGCTTTGTTATGTCACAATTACAACCCATGTGGTCACATGACGTCTTTACCTCCCACTGCTGTTGTACAGAGTGTAGATAGCGGCTGCTGAACTATACACCTGCATTACACACTGTTGATCATTTGGTATCTTGTGGCCCAGTCAGTCCTCACTACTGTACAAATCTAAGGACTTGGCCTATACAGTGATGGTTGTGAAACTTTCCAGACTACTGCATTAGTATAACTATTTTACAGTTGCATTATATGGATGTCACTGTCTGAACAGCTATATGATATGGCATGTAAAACTGTCATGGTACACAATGAAAGGTATTCCATTTCTGCAAACCTGTGTGTGTAGTTTACCCAATGACCTCTCTGTGGGTATATGTAATAGGCAATGGTTATCATTTGTATGGGTGGCCCATATAGTGCCCAGTTGTTCAGGGGTTAGCTGTAGGCTTAGTGGCTGTTCCATATTGTGTGCACCAACTACATATGTATCCTACTGTACATATATCTGCATGTGTATGTGTAGTCACTGGTCTACCTGAAAACACTGACATGCAAAAACACCAACGAGTTAACTGACACCACAAAACTGAAAGTTCAAAAACACGAAACATCACATGCCCGACAAACCACAATCCCGACAATCAACAAAACTAAACAAATACCTTTTCCGTAAAACACACACACAACACAAGCACACCAAAAACCTTACAAACCTACACTAAACCTTACATACACAACTATCTATGCACTAACCTTAACCCAAATCCTAACCCTAAGGTCTGTCACTATCGCACACTCACCTGACCCACGCCCTAATCCTAACTCACATAACCCGCCCCTAACCCTAAAGTCTGTCACTATTGCACACTTACCTTACCCGCACCCTAACCCTAACTCACTTAACCTGCCCCTAACCTTAAAGTCTGTCACTATAGCACACTTACCTTACCTGCACCCTGACTCTAATGTCCATCACTGTCACACACTTACCTTAACATGTCGGTGTTCTCAGCGTCGGCATTTTCAATCGTTGGTCATCTCCGTTGTCGATCTTCCTGTGTCGGTTATATCGTTGTCGGCGTTGTAAGCATTCAGTGTTTTCAGGTAGACCCGTAGTCACATGTATATCCATATATATGTATATGTATACATATATATATATATATATATATATACAGAGAGAGAGAGAGCGAGCAAGAGAGAGAGCGAGAGAGAGAGAGAGATATGTACATATGTATATATGTATGTATCTGCATATCTGTGCCTATGTTTCTGTATCCTGGGGATGTTGCTGGCTACCACAGTTTACATTACCTATGGGAGGCAGACTGTTCTGCATGATATGTCAACAATACCAGCCTGACATCATACAGGTGGGATGTTGTACTCTTAACTTCCTGTGCCCATGTCATGTCAGGTCCTGTTTATGGGATATGCAACACTTGGTAGTGTATTGTGGGGCGGATGTGTTTGGCCATGGGGAGGGATGTCTGTTTGTACAAGACATATAGTGTGTGGAGCCTCTCAACCCCAGTAATGGTGCATGTTAACATATGTGTGTTCATTAATCTGCCATTGCTCTCTACAGATGTATGGCCATATGTACCGATATAGTTATATATCTCTGCTGACATATATGTAACTATGTCCGTATATACCTTCATAACTGTATATCTGCATACACATATGTAGCATGCTGTGTAAATGTAGACATATAGGTGTAGACACATAAATGTGTCGATGTAGCCATTAGCATGTATATATGTCCATATATAGCAATATCTATGTATATAGTGTTCAAAAGATATATATATATATATATATATATATATATATATATATATATATATATATATATATATATATATATATACATATACAGATAAGTTGTAGCAGTGTAGATAGTAATATATTTACACACAGATACATCTAGATGATGGTATACATTCTCTGTACAGTTGCATGACTGGACTGCTTGATATGTTTCGAATATTGCCCTGACTTTCTACAGTTGTAGTGGCCTACTGTTAGACCATTGTAGCTGTATTGTGGATGGTCCTGGGGTTAAGGAACTGCACATGCTAGATATTGCATTGCACAGCATATCTGTTACGACTGTGGTGGGGGGAACATAGCAGTCATTACCAGGTTCTGCTCATCTGAGCCCCCACCCCCATCAACTGTGATTAAGGTCAGTTATTTTGTGGTGGGGTTTCCGGTTGTTATTCCTGTCTGGTGCTGCAATTGACATATCTGTCTGTGTGTATATATATATATATATATATATATATATATATATATATATATATATATATATGTATATTTATATCTAAATATATGTTGACATATGTATCCACTCACCTACATACCATTGATGTGATATGATGTGTGTGTGAGTCAGACATTTGCATGTGTATCTCTTTACATTTACAGATCTATGACTGTCCATATGTCCATGCATGAGTGGCTCACAATATTGGCCTGCCGCACATTCATCTGGCCAATTGACGTGGATGATGTCAGCCATGTGGTCAGTCAGGAATGCAGATACATTACAATTGCAGACATCATGTTGTCCAGATTATGTGTATTACAACAGATCACTGTTTAACTAGCAATGTTTTACATGTATATGAACAATATTTCACGTGTCCAGATATGTACCCCACTTTTGTCACACTGTGTCCACAATGTTTGCAATAAGAGGTTGAGTGTTGTGATATTATTACAATTCCCCTTATGCAGATTGACTGTGCTGCATGATACATCTGGGAATACATGGGATGTCTGTATATCCGACATGGTGTAGTGTTAATTCAATATGACTGTGGTATGCAGAGTCCTGGGTTCGGGCCATGCAGTGGCTGTCAATTATGTTGTTGGGTTGAACAAGGGCGGCGGAACGCAGGGTGATTAAGGTACTTGTAAGCAGTCATGAGCATGTTTGCATGACGGTATGTGTCACCAAATGCAGGTAACAGCCAGTTACACCAGGTTAGCCTTGACATTTCTTACTTTGTGTATGCAGTGCTCACCATCCCTACAAACACAGACCTTCAGTTACATATGCCTACAGATAGTTTGCATCAGATTTGCTGAGCCTGGAAATGTAAACTCGCTTACTAGTGATGACATATGCTTACAACAGCTTAGTGCTGCTTAACCTAACAACTGCTGTATGCATTATGATACAGACACCTCACATGTGCATTTCCTGCAGTACTCCTGTTTATATATATATATATATATATATATATATATATATATATATATATATAGATATGTTATTTCGTGGCCGCTTTACTCCAGTTCATGTATATATGTTATTCCATGGGTTATGCAACATACATATTACCCATAACATGGTTTGCCATGGGAAATGGTATGTCCCAGTAACTTCCCTGTGTACCCCCTCCTTTCTAGCTGACATCCACAGGCCGGTCCCATTAGAAAGGGTTCATCCAACCATGGCATGCCTCGGTCCATAATGTTGTATCCACCACCCCCCTCCCCCCGTTCACCCTCCACATCAGTCATCCTTCCTACAGGTTCCAGCATAATCTAACCATACCACTACACATCGCCCACTCGCCACTACCCAGGACCCTTCGCGTATGTTGTCTCAACCCATGGATCTTCAGGCTTCCCACACAGGTATTCCGCAAACATACGTTACCATCTGTGCTTACTTTTTAGGCATGGTATGTTACCCTGAGGACGCTTTTTGGAAGATGGTTGGGGTCTTCCCGCCAGGGACGGACATGCATTTGTTTAAGAGTAGACTTAGCAGGGTGACACTGTTTCTCCCACTGGTAGTATCCTGCCAGTAGTCTGGGAGCCAGTGCTGTGCTACACTTAGCGGTGCGTATTATTAGATTTGCATGATATTTGCCTTTTGGCATTGATTTCCCCTTCGCCACTTGTTATATAGGTGTCATGTATCCTCGACACATGTGTACGGACACTGTATGTGGTCCTGGGAACTTCTACATTTTATTACATTAACACCTCACATCTGGACTTACTGCTGTACTCCAGTTCACATATGTATGTTCTGTAGTCAGTTTTAGCACATATGAATGTAAACTGATGCCTTTCACAGGTTCAGTTTGGTTATACTATGGTTGAGGACATGTTTGCTACTAACCCATTCTTCTGTAAGTCTCTTATGGCTTGTTGGATAGCTACTGGGACTATGGTGTATAGGATCCTGGGTTCGTGATCTGCATGGCTGTTTATTTTGTTGCTGGGCTGACAAAGGCCCATTGGATACAGAGTGATTAAGGCACTCTAAAGCTGTCATAAGGCCTTACACCCACTTACTACTGTGTACGCATGCCTACTATTGCCTATTTGTGCTTACACCTGCTTAGTAGTGCCTTATTCCGTCTGACACTTATATGTCACATTTGCATTTCTTACGGTACTCCAGTTCATATATAGCAGCTATTTAGTGGGTCTTGCGACATAAATATTGATTATAACATGCTTTGCCATGTAAAATAGACTGTGCTACAGGGGACCAGAACTGGGAATGCCTGCTCATTGGTTGGATGCTCTACCCACTAAACTATTGCTGTTCTGCTTTATTTGTATATTTCTACCATTTTGTAATACCCATGTTTCCTTCCCCTGGCCCCCGAGCTCCATGCACACAGCATCCATCCATTCCCCAGTTGATAGCCCAGCCATACCACACCTCCACACATTTCCCTTTCTGCACATGTTGGTACTCCTCCATTATTCTGTCTCGACCCAAGCTTCTGTAGGCTCTTCATCTGTTTAGTCCATGTATATTCAAGCCTTCCCTTGATTCTCCTCTGATACTGGTGGTAACATCTATGTGACCCACAAAGTTTGGTTCGTCCCGCCAGGGACGGACCTGTTGGTGTGTCATGAGTAGACTTTGCTGGTCTACACTGT
>NC_056726.1:1532817652-1532937652 GCF_019279795.1 Protopterus annectens
AGTGTGTATGATTTCTACATTCTTAAATCTGTCTACAGCTTTGATGACTGAAATTTCTAAATTTTTTAAAAAATAGCTGAAGTTTAATAAATATATACAGATATACATAGAAATATAACCTTTCACTGAAAACTAAAAACATTGATCCTATACTCATCAAGTACAAATGCTCAACATGCAAATCATCTGAAGAAAACAATTACAAAAGTTTTTTACAGGCGTGTAAGTCACACCCCCCCACACACACCGCGTTAATTATATATACTAGCTCCGAAATCGCACTACAGTGGGGGAAAGGGAAAATTCCCAGATTCCTGCTGCACCTTGATGACAAAGTAAAAAAAGCCATACATTTTGAACAGTTGATTTTTGATCAGCTGTAATGGCTTTTTTTTTTTTGCCTTTCCTGCCAAGGAGTGTATCATATAACTGATTTAGTTTCTCAGCCTCCCTCCCTATTGGTATCTTGTTCTTATACTTGATGGCTTTGCAGTTGTCCGCCCCTACTGTAAATTTGATCTGGGACACTCCTCCCAGTCTTGTGTCATTAGCTCATTCTACCTAATACAGAGAGAGCATTTAAAAAGCCCAACCCACTTAGTTTCTTAACCTTGAATTGTCTCTGTTCCTCCTTTCTCCCTTTCCACTTTAGTTAAAAAAATCTACCATTCATAGAATCTCCTTGTGTTCTGACTAAGTCTGTTTCTCAAATAATCTGGAAACATACAACTGATAAGTATATTTTTGGCACTTTTTAACTGTTCAGAGTTGAATAAAACAATAATTGAATTCAAGTTACAAAGAAGGCGGACTACAGCAGAAGTAAGAACAAAACTCCAAATTTAATTCCAAGAATGTGCACTTATAACATACGGATGAGCGCTTTCACCATTACAGCTTCTTCAGATCCTTGTATAAAAGTCACAGCAGACCTCCCCTTATATAAGCAGCTCAATTAATCAATTAAAAAATTAATCAATTAAAAACAATTAAAAGCAATGCTGGAGAATTTAAAGAACTCTCCCATATTTAAACATGTTGGTGTAAAATAAGACAAGAATATGTAAGACATACATAATGACCTAAAAACATGTAAATAAACATTCTGTTAAGTTAATATTGATAGAATATATACAAATAGATAATAATTCATTTTATGTTCCTGCGTTGTCTCAACTTAGGTCTTATAGAAGCTCTATCATTCAACCCATGCCCCCTTTCAGCATTCAAACGAATGATCCAGTCAGTCTTCTTAGATTCAGTAAGATTCATAGTATTACCACCCCTCTTGTTCACAGCAATTATCTCTAGGACCCAGAACAAAAAAGTATGATTATTGTCATTGGTGGTTATATGTTTTGCTAAGGCATTGTGTAAGGTCCCCTTTCTCATGTGGTAAATATGCTCTCTCATTCTATCCCTTAATGGCCGGTTAGTTTTACCAACATAGAAACTCGGGCATGCCTGACAAGTAGCTAGGTACACCACATTAGGTGTCATACAATCTGCACCTGCCTTGATAGAAAAAATGGTGTGTAAATCCGGGTGTATAAACACCTCACTACTATCAATAAATGAACAAAAGTTGCAGTGACCACAGGGTTTAGTGTGACCAATGTTCTTCATATTCCCATCATGTCTGGGGTGACAAAGCAATCGCTTTAGGTTGCTCTTATTCCGAAATAGGAAACTTGGTGTCTCCCCCACAATGTGTTTCAAGTCATCATCAACCAGGAGAATATCCCAATGTTTTATAATAATTTCCTTTAACTGATGTTGATCAGAAGTATACAGGGTAGAAAATTTAATAGATCTATTTAACATATGATCTCCAACGGTTTGATCTTGGACCCTGGGTCCAAACTATGGTGCACCTGAAGTGGTGCGTGGCATGTATGCTTCCTCCATGTATGGTATAATCTCATTGTCCTTGTATCCCCGGGTCAGTAATCTATTTCTCAGATTGTCTAATTCTGAGATAAACCCCTGTTCAGTGGGGTTCAATCTTGAGGCTCTAATGGCCTGTCCTTTCATTATATTCTTAAAAACAAATTGCGGGTGCATACTGGACCTTAATAACAAGGAATTGCAGTAACATGCCTTGCGATAGACCCCCGTGTTTATCATATCATCTGTTAATCTCTCAATATATAAGCCTAAAAAATCAATTCTATGTGTAGAATAATTCATGGTAAAAGTAAGGAATGTAGTTAAGTCGTTCATAATGGATAACATTGATTCCAGCTGTTCTGATGTTCCATTCCAAAGAACAAAAAGGTCATAGACAAACCTTCTATAGCACACCACATGTTCACAGAAAAGTGCATTCTTAAATAAAACATGTTCCTCCCAATGTGCAAGGAACATGTTGGCGTATATTGCACATGGAGTGCCCATAGCTCGCCATCACATGTTATAGATCTGGTCTTGGAACATGAATAAATTGTTCTCCAAGACCAGTTCTAGAAAATGAACTATAAGGTCTATCAATACTGCAGTGTAAGTACTGTGTGCTTTCAGATAATTCAACACATAATCAAGTCCTATATCATTAGGTATTACAGTAAATAAAGATTGAATATCAAAAGTCACAAAAGTACAACTAGAGATTCTATCATGGTGTCCAATACATTCATACAGATCAATCAAAAATTGCTTGGATTCCTTCAAGACTGTAACATTGTCATTCAATACACATCTCAGATGTTTCTCCACAAAAACTGAAAGATGTTCAGTTACCCAACCACGGCCAGAAACTATGGGTCTCATGGGTGGATTCTTCATATTTTTGTGTACCTTGGGGAGACCTTGTATAATCGGTATAGTGGGTGTATAAATCATAAGGTATCCATATAGCTCCTTATTTATTAAATTACTTCTAAGAATGTCATAAAGTGTGTCATGAATATATCTGACAACAGAGTGAACCTGTTCCGTAGAAGTAGGTTCATAGAACCTGTCCTGTAACATGGAGGACATAGCCTCCGTATAAAATGACATATCCAGGACTACAACTTTCCCACCTTTATCAGCTGGTCTAATTATAATGGTAGGATCATTCTGCAATTTCCTCAAACACTGGCGTTCGAAAGCAAATTGTCCGCCTCTTCTGTTTATGGGGTCCCAATGGAGTATTATAGTAACTATATAATTCCTCCTCTGTTAACTTAAGGAATGCTTCAACTAATGGGTGGTGTGTTGGTACAAAATCACTTAAATTCTTAAAAGCAAACTTCCTGCTCTGTGCTGATTCTTTCTCAGAATCATTATAAATGAATCTAAGCATTACATTCCTACAAAAAAGTTTTAAGTCCAACATTGTATCAGTCAATTTGCTCTGACTTTTAGGAATAAAATTCAAACCTTTGTTTAATAAACTGGTATCATCATCTGTTAGGGTAATGTGGGACAAATTGTAAATTAACGCTTGTTGTTCCACATTCTCTTTAAAGTCTGATGGGGCATAAAATCCCCTGATAATTTCCTCTTCTGTCTGCCCCTGCTCATGGAGCGAGGTCTGCGAGGACCTGTCTCCATGCACACTGGCAGAGGAAAAGTCAAATCCAAACTTGAGAGATTGCTAGAATCAGTCAAAGTAGTAGTTTTCTTAGGTTTGACAACAGGTTCTGATCCTTCTTTTGTAGAAACAGGTCTATTCTTAACCACATGTACTTCAGGATATAAGTTGTTTCTAGTACATGCACTGGGATGTACAATGTGAATAACATCCACAGAGTCCTTGCAATTGTCTGTGGTAGTCCCAGCAACAGGTGGTATTTCTTCCAGAATACATGCATCATTACTGATGGTAACCTCCCCAGTACAAACTTGGGCAGAGTCCATCTCCACAGGAGTAATGCTGTTGTGTCCATTCAATTCAACTCCCACATTCATGCCATTTGTTACACTGTTACTTGTGACATCGTTGATAAAATTAAAGTGTGTAGATTCCATGACTTTCCTAGGAGGAATGGGGGTAGAAGAATCCCTATGCATCTGGAATGTTGTAGAGGAATCCTGCCCTGTTCTGGGCCATGGGAATACACTGCCCAATTTGAAATCATTAATATCCCTGGTGGCTTTATGTTTTTTTCTGCTGTAAAAGTTTTCTTTCATATGCTAGCACACAATCTAGCAAGTTCTCAAACAAGGGTGCAACCACCTTGTCCAAAAAGTTACTGAAAAGCTCCTGCTGTTTGCGCTTTATATTATCTGTTAACCTGACCTCCTCAGGGAGGAAAAAGTCAATTAATAGTTGCAGATACTTGCGACTCACCTCAATGTTCAAGCGTTACCATTTCGCAAGTAAATCTGGATGTTCCTTGCCTTATTCTGGCATATTAAGAACCCTTAAACCTCGCGGAATAATATGAGGTTTAAGGGTTCTTAATATGCCAAATCAAGGCAAGGAACATCCAGATTTACTTGCAAAATGGCAACTCTTGAACATTGAGGTGAGTCTCAAGTATCTGCAACTATTAATTGACTTTTTCCTCTCTGAGGAGGTCAGGTTAACAGATAATATAAAGCGCAAACAGCAGGAGCTTTTCAGTAACTTTTCGGACAAGGTGGTTGCACCCTTGTTTGAGAACTTGAGATTGTGTGCTAGCATGAATGAAAACTTTACAGCAAAAACACAAAGCCACCAGGGATATTAATGATTTCAAATTGGGCAATTCTATGGCCCAGAACAGGGCAGGATTCCTCTACAACATTCCAGATGCATAGATCCTTCTACCTCCATGCCTCTAGGAAAGTCATGGAATCTACACACTTTAATTTTATCAATGATGTCACAGTGTGTAACAAATGGCATGAATGGAGTTGAATTGAATGGACACAACAGCATTACTCCTGTGGAGATGGACTCTACCCAAGTTTTTACTGGGGTTACCATCGGTAATGATGCATGTATTCTGGAAGAAATACCACCTGTGGGACTACCACAGACAATTGCAAGGACTCTGTGGATGTTATTCACATTACATCCCACATGTACTAGAAACAACTTATATCCTGAAATACATGGTTAAACAGACCTGTTTCTGCAAAGAAGGATCAGAACTTGTCAAACCTAAGAAAACTACTACTTTGACTTATTCTAGCAATCTCTCAAGTTTGGATTTGACTTTTCCTCTGCCAGTGCACATGGAGAAAAGTCCTCACTCCATGAGCAGGGGCAGACAGAAGAGGAAATTATCAGGGGATTTTATGCCCCATCAGACTTTAAAGAGAATGTGGAACAACAAGCGTTAATTTACGGTTTGTCCCACATTACCCTAACAGATGATGATACCAGTTTATTAAACAAAGGTTTGAATTTTATTCCTAAAAGTCAGAGCAAATTGACTGATGCAATGGTGGACTTAAAACTTTTTTGTAGGAATGTAATGCTTAGATTCATTTATAATGATTCTGAGAAAGAATCAGCACAGAGCAGGAAGTTTGCTTTTAAGAATTTAAGTGATTTTGTAACAACTCATCACCCATTAGTTGAAGCATTCCTTAAGTTAACAGAGGAGGAATTATATAGTTACTATAATACTCCATTGGGACCCCATAAACAGAAGAGGCAGGACAATTTGAGCTTTCGGGAATGTCAGTGTTTGAGGAAATTGCAGAATGATCCTAACATTATAATTAGACCAGCTGATAAAGGTGGGAAAGTTATAGTCCTGGATATGTCATTTTATACGGAGGCTATGTCCTCCATGTTACAGGACAGGTTCTATGAACCTACTTCTACGGAACAGGTTCACTCTGTTGTCAGATATATTCATGACACGCTTTATGACATTCTTAGAAGTAATTTAATAAATAAGGCTATATGGATACCTTATGATTTATACACCCACTATACCGATTATACAAGGTCTCCCAGGTACACAAAAATATGAAGAACCCACCCATGAGACCCATAGTTTCTGGCCGTGGTTGGGTAACTGAACATCTTTCAGTTTTTGTGGAGAAACATCTGAGATGTGTATTGAATGACAATGTTACAGTCTTGAAGGATTCCAAGCAATTTTTGATTGATCTGTATGAATGTATTGGACACCATGATAGAATCTCTAGTTGTACTTTTGTGACTTTTGATATTCAATCTTTATTTACTGTAATACCTAATGATATAGGACTTGATTATGTGTTGAATAATCTGAAAGCACACAGTACTTACACTGCAGTATTGTTAGACCTTATAGTTCATTTTCTAGAACTGGTCTTGGAGAACAATTTATTCATGTTCCAAGACCAGATCTATAAACAGCGTGATGGCGTAGCTATGGGCACTCCATGTGGAAATACCTACGCCAACATGTTCCTTGCACATTGGGAGGAACATGTTTTATTTAAGAATGCACTTTTCTGTGAACATGTGGTGTTCTATAGAAGGTTTGTCGATGACCTTTTTGTTCTTTGGAATGGAACATCAGAACAGCTGGAATCAATGTTATCCATTATGAATGACTTAACTGCATTCCTTACTTTTACCATGAATTATTCTACACATAGAATTGATTTTTTAGGCTTATATATTGAGAGATTAACAGATGATATGATAAACACGGGGGGTCTATAGCAAGGCATGTTACTGCAATTCCTTGTTATTAAGGTCCAGTATGCACCCACAATTTGTTTTTAAGAATATAATGAAAGGACAGGCCATTAGAGCCTCAAGATTGAACCCCACTGAACAGGGGTTTAGCTCAGAATTAGATCATCTCAGAAATAGATTACTGACCTGGGGATACAAGGACAATGAGATTATACCATACATGGAGGAAGCATACATGTCACGCACCACTTCAGGTGCACCATACTTTGGACCCAGGGTCCAAGATCAAACCGTTGGAGATCATATGTTAAATAGATCTATTAAATTTTCTACCCTGTATGCTTCTGATCAACATCAGTTAAAGGAAATTATTAGCAAACATTGGGATATTCTCCTGGTTGATGATGACATGAAACGCATTGTGGGGGAGACACCAAGTTTCCTATTTTGGAATAAGAGCAACCTAAAGCGATTGCTTTTTCACCCCAGACATGATAGGAATATGAAGAACATTGGTCATACTAAACCCTGTGGTCACTGCAACTTTTGTTCATTTATTGATAGTAGTGAGGTGTTTATACACCCGGATTTACACACCATTTTTTCTATCAAGGCAGATGCAGATTGTATGACACCTAATGTGGTGTATGTAGCTACTTGTCAGGCATGCCTGAGTTTCTATGTTGGTAAAACTAACCGGCCGTTAAGGGATAGAATGAGAGAGCATATTTACCACATGAGAAAGGGCACCTTACACAATGCCTTAGCAAAACATATAACCACCAATGACAATAATCATACTTTTTTGTTCTGGGTCCTAGAGATAATTGCTGTGAACAAGAGGGGTGGTAATAGTATGAATCTTACTGAATCTAAGGAGAATGACTGGATCATTCGTTTGAAAGCTGATAGGGGGCATGGGTTGAATGATAGAGCTTCTATAAAACCTAAGTTGAGACAACGCAGGAACATAAAATGAATTATTATGTATTTGTGTATATTCTATCAATATTAACTTAACAGAATGTTTATTTACATGTTTTTAGGTCATTATGTATGTCTTACATATTCTTGTCTTATTTTACACCAACATGTTTAAATATGGGAGAGTTCTTTAAATTCTCCAGCATTGCTTTTAATTGTTTTTAATTGATTCATTTTTTAATTGATTAATTGAGCTGCTTATATAAGGGGAGGTCTACTGTGACTTTTATACAAGGATCAGAAGAAGCTGTAATGGTGAAAGCGCTCATCCGTATGTTATAAGTGCACATTCTTGGAATTAAATTTGGAGTTTTGTTCTTACTTCTGCTGTACTCCGCCTTCTTTGTGACTTACATTATATCTACTCTACGGAACTATAGCGTTTGCTTGCTGAGCAGTGGATTTCATTTTATTTTATTTAATAATTGAATTCAGTTCAGAATACTGTTTGAATAAATTGCATTTATTTAAACTGTATTTGCTTTAATATTGGTACACATTCAAGTGTGTTAGCTTGCACTGCACTTGAGTTGTTTTAGTGCTGTTATAGCTGCTTTTCTGTTACGTTCTAAGCTTGTTTCATGCCTTTCCTGAGACTAGTCTAGTCCAGATACAGATTTGCTGCACCAGGACTGTTTGTAAGCTTCTGAGCCCCCCCCCCCCAAGCCTTTCTGTGTTGGAGGGAAGCCTTCTAGCTTATTAGTGGGAGTGGTACGAACTAGGTAGCCTATCTACCACAAGAGGAGTGGTTCTAGCCCAGAAATGATAGTTTATTGGCTGTCTGGGCTATTTTCCTATCTCTTTCAACTTTCTGGTTTAAAAGCCCGAGTTTGCGCTTGTTTCCCACCTTTCCTGTATCTTGTCTAGTCCAGATACAGATTTGCTGCATCCATGACTGTTTGTAAGCTTCTGAGTAGTGCTAAAAATTCTGGTCTTCAATTTTCCCTTAGATCTGCTAGTTCTGTCCTCTCCTGCACTTTTACTAGCTTATTAGTCTAGCACTTTACCAGACTTCTTGTAGCAATTATTGTAGCACACAAAAGTACTACCAGCACTAAATGTTCTACAAGAAAACAGCTCCAGTACATATGATTAATCCCCTCCTTTCCAGGCATGTCTAAAGGTCAGTTCCTTGTGCTTTCTCCTATTAAGCTGGTGAATTTGGGCATCCTGAGGCAATGTAGCAACTGCCTCATGTACACTGACAACCCTCTCCTCTTACCTCCCAACACTCAGATTTGTGAGAGATGCACTTGTATATCCAAACGGTAAGCCACGCACTCTCAAGCCAAGACCAGAATAGCTAGTCAACAGGAGAAGGTCAACACTTGCACCACACCACATGGAACACATAGCCCTCTAAAACACACAACAGCACTGCCTTCACATAAAAACACAAACCACACACCCACCTTCAAGGAGTGTCTCAATAAAAATCTACGCAAACAGCAGAGGCCTCCAAGGCATAAACGCACTCGACCAGAACACAAAACTAATCACAAGACACATAACTCCCCTAAACAGTGTATCACTCAACCAATAACCTTAAGGCAAAACAGCATGCCCAACACACTAGTCACAGGTAACTTGATAGTGAGGCACACTGATGTCCCACTCACTAGGTTGAATGAGGAGAAAGTAACAGTCAGCTGCCTGCCAGGTGCCAGGATCTGCCACATAGCACTCACACTCGGGTCCCTGAACAACAGGTACAAATATGACTTTGTCATTGTACATGTGGGTGTGAATGACCTGAGACGTACCTCCCTGGACTACATGAAAACGGACATGGAGAAGCTCTCAGATTGTGTAGCCCAGGCGGGTATGACCCTAGCCCTGAGCAGCATCCTACCATCACCCAAAATTATACCACAGTGCAAGCGGAAAATGATTGATTTCAACAATTGGCTAAGTTTCTGGAGTCATTCCAAGGGATCCAGTATCTGTCTGACTGGGATGAAATGATTGACAGACTTCAATGCTTTAATTCTTTCGAAGACGAAAAACAAACCATCAAAAATCACAGCTAACTCGAGCAGCTGGGAACACAACACAGGCCAATCCAACACGTTCAATAAGTGTAAAAAGCAAATTTTATTCAATTCTTTGCCAGAGATGACCAGTATCTGTCACCCTTGAGCTTCCAGATACTGGCCAAGGCTCTTGACACCCCTATAGTGCCTTTTTTAGTCTGTGTTCCAAAGACCAAATTACCACTGTAGCAGGTACAAACAAATGTAATCTGAGGGACATGCAGCTCAATGCTAGAAGTCTAAATCTCAAAACGCACTCACTTAAAGCACTCCTTAAAATGGAGAACATTGACATTTGTGCTGTAACAGAGACCTGGTTCAAAGCAGCAGAAAGCACCCCTGCACTTCCAGGCTATAACTTATTCCACACCTTTCAGTCCCAGATCTTGGACCGAAGCTCCAAAGGCAGTGTTGTTTCCATATTCATAAAGGATGCGCACACCTCCAGACTGGTAGCCCAACATAACACATCAGAGATACTTCAGGTGCAGCTAACAATGGGTACGACAGCAATTCAGGTTGTAGCCTGTTACAGGTCCCCAACCATGTCCCAACACTCACACTCCACATTCCTAAGCACCCTGGAGAATATTAGGGTCCAACCTAAAACTCTCATACCGGGCAACTTCAACTACCCCTCCATTAACTGGGTAAACTACTCATGTACCAGTACACTTGCACAACGTTTCCTGGAATTCACTAATTCCAATGCCCTGAACCAGCTTGTTCTCACCCCCACTAGAGGTAGCAACATCCTTGACCTGGTCATTACTAACATGGGTGATGGTTGATCTACATCAATAGTCAACTCCTCCCTGGTTAGATCCGATTCCAAACTAATCACCTTGGAAATCCACATCCCTCCCACCCACCTTGTGAAGGTAACCACCATGAAAAACTTCTCCAAAGCTAACTTTGGGCTCCTAAAAACAGAGGTGGCTAACTTCGCAGCGCCCATGCAAATGGAGAATAGTTGTATGGCTGCCCAATCAGACACCAATGCACTGTACAAACACGTACACAAATGCATGGATCTTGCCATACTCAATAGAAACAAGACACTCTCCTCCAAAAAAAGGAAGCCAATCTGGTGGTTCCCTGCCATAAACAAACTCTACAACAGAAGGAAGAAACTGATCCAGAACAAGGTAAAAGTCCAAAGACTGGAAAGCCCTTACAGGATTCAGCAAAAAGTTGAGATCCCTCATCAAATTCTCTAAAGCTAGCTATGAAAACAGAATTGCAGTACATAGTAAAGACAACCAAAAGGCCTTATATAGTTATGTAAAGAATCTCAACAGCAATACCCAGATTTGCTCTGCGGTACTGCACAATGGTACATCCTATACCGAGCCAACAGATATTGCCAATATACTGGCTAACAGATTCAGTGCCAACTTTACCCCTCCCCCCCAAAAGACCAGTCACAATACCAGCAGATTTCCAGGCACCCAGTATTACTGCTGCACAGGTTAAAACAGCACTGCCCAAGGCCAATAATACAGCTTCTGTGGGACATGACAATATCCCTGGCTGTGTTCTGCATGAACTACAGAGTGAACTGGCACAACACCTGTGTGCCCTGTTCAGTCACGGCCTCACCTCAGGCTTTGTCCATATCGAATGGTGCACTGCTACAGTCCTCCCTCTCCACAAAGGAAGAGCGACTACAGACCCTGGGAACTATCACTCCATTAGCCTGACAAGTCTGATATGCAAAGCTATGGAACACATCATCATGGACCTAATAAATAAGGATATAGGGAATCTCCAAATATTGGATCGCACACAGTTTGATTTTGTGAAGGGCAGATCATGCCTGCTCAACCTGGTCGACTTCTCTGAGTCAGTCACCAGAGCTGTGGATAAAGGTAAGGTGGTTCATACAGCCTACCTTGATCTGGCCAAGGCCTTTGATACCATTCCCCACTCAGGAATCATAGAAAAACTCACTAAGCTAGGCATCAACCCCTATATCACTAGGTGGGTTGCAAACTGTCTCACAGATAGAACCCACATTGTGAAAGTAGCTGATTCCAAGTCAGACTGCTGACCAGTCACAAGTGGTGTCCCACAGGGATCAGTCCTGGGACTCTGGCTGACAAAGTTCACAGATGATTGCTAGTTGGGAGTTATTATTAACTCCCCAAGTGATATTGACATCCTGCAGAAAGGCCTCACTGAGACCAATAACTGGTGTTAGAACCATGGCCTTAAGCTCAATGCCAAAAAATGTGTTGTTATCCCCTTGGGGAAAAACTCGGTTCCCATGAATTACCACACTAATGCTAGTCCACTGAACACAGAAGGCATTATAAGAAATCTGGAAACACAGGTTGACAGCAACCACTCTTTTCACCACCACATTGCCGCTGTGGTCATAAAGTCCTTCTATGTGGCACATTTCATTACTGAGGGTTTTGCATCCAGGAAGAAAGATGTCATTGTCTCCCTCTACTCTACCTTCATTAGGTCAGTCATTGAGTACAATGCCCCATTTGGCATGTACCTCCCTAGACACCTGCAACAGCTGGAGAGGCCACAAAAGTACCTCACAAAGATGATCCTAGGCATTAAACAGTTGTCCTGTATGGACAGACTCAAAAAACTCCTCATATCACCTACTTAGAGGCAATCTCTGCTTGACTTGCAAAGCCATGTCTGACCTAGCTATGTTAGAAGTGCTACATCTAAAGAAATCCCAATCCCTCCACACCATACACTCCAGAAACCTCAGCCTCATTACCACAATCAACAGAACATGCTGGAGGGACAGGTTCATAACCCAGAGACTGTCCATGCTATGGAATAGACTTCCCACACATCTCAAACAGAGCACCTCACTAGCCCTCTTCAAGTGAAATCTTAATGAGTGGATGGGAAATTGAAAATTCACCCTGGGGATCACTTCAGTGGCTCTACTCAACAAAGGCACTGGGAACTAATCTTTGGTGGCACAATGCCAGGGTAATTATATGGGCTAGACTTGTAAAGGTTCCATGGCCATTAGTCTAGTACACATCTATGACCCTATGAACTTGTCAACAAAAGGTAGTGAATATATGTATACATATCGCATATATATATATATATATATATATATATATATATATATATATATATATATAAATATATATATATATATATATATATATATATCCATATATATATTTATAAAGATATAGATATATATATATATATATATGGATATATATATATATATATATATATATATATATATATATGTGTGTGTGTGTGTGTGTGTGTGTGTGTGTGTGTGTGTATTTAAATAGACTTATCAATCTATATATATATATATATATATATGCATATATATATATATATATATATATATATATATATATATATATATATACATATATATATATATATATATATATATATATATATATATATATTTATATTTATTTCAGTTTGATGACAGGAGGTCCACTGGGCTCGAAAGCCCGTTTTCAGTGGAGGCCCGAGGAGAAAAGCTCCACATACAAAGACAACAGAACAGTAAAGAGACTATTTTGAGTTAAAAATCATAAAGCAACTATTACAGTAAAGCATACAGATACAAAGTTAATAATTAAGGATACAAATCAGAGGATACAATTACAATGAGATACTAAATCAGTGACATCATGAGGTAAATAGTAATATAGCAAGTGAGTCTTAAAAGACATGAGTGTTACATAGGTAGGAGGGTTGTAGGTTAGGTTTGGAGAGTGCAGTTGCACTTCCAGTTACCAAGCAAGTAGGAATGGAGTTGGGTTTTGAAGTTGTTGAAGTTAATGGTGGTTCTTAAGAGGGAGGGGAGAGAATTCCATTTTTTGGCTAGGGAAAAGGACAACAGGTACTGTCCTGTGGGACGCTTTGGTTTGTAGACAGTGATGAGGTTTTGCTGAGCAGATCTGAGTGGCCTGCTAGGGGTATATGGCTGTAGAATATTGGATAGTGCTGGACATTTAGAAGGGGTAAATAAAAGCCTATGGGCAGTGGTAAGTTGGTGGTAGTCTAGAAGTTTGGGAAGTTCTAGCCAGTTCAGGGAGTGGAGGGTGGAACAATGATGGGAGGAATGTTTGGCATTAATGGCGAATTTAGAAATTTTGTTATAGCAACTTTCCATTTTGGTGGTGGTAGAGGCGGATAAGTTAGTAAGTAGAGGGGCACCATACATAAATGGGGGAAGAAGATAGGTGATGGCGAGGGTCTGTCTAGTAGAATAGGAAAGATAGTGGATATTTCTATTTAGCAGACCAAGTTTTTGATAGTTTTTTTGATGTTTAGTTGAATATGGGTGTCAGATTTGAGGTCTTCATCTATGGTAACCCCGAGTAGTTTGGCATGGGGAACAATTTCTATAGTTGAGTTGTTTTGACTTCTAATTTGGAAGGAGCTTTTGTCCAAGGTGGTGGATTTAGAGGGGAGGTAGAGTAGTATTTTAGATTTGTTAGCATTTAGAGATAGGTGGTTTTGAAGCATCCAATTCTCAATGGTGGAGAAGGCGGTTTGACTGAGGGATTGAAGTTCGGGGGGTTAGGGGCAAAGCAGATTACTGTGGAGTTGTTGGCATATTGTACAATTTTAGTATTTTGAATAGCAGAATAGAAATTGTTAACAAAGACATTAAATAGCATGGGGCCAAGAATGGAACCTTGGGGAACTCCTGTAGGAGTAGGAAGGAAGTTTGAGGTGCCTTTCTTTCATTTTACAGCTTGGGATCTGTCGGTTAGGTGACTAGAGAACCAGGATAGGGTACTGTGAGGGAGGTTGAAGTTAGCTAGGTGGCTGAGGAGATGAGTATGGAAGATGGTGTCGACGGCCTTGGAGAGAGCTAGAAGAATTGTAGAAACTATGTTACCAGAGTCACGGGCATGATTGACTATATCTAGGAAGGAGAGAAGAGCAGTTATAGTGCTGTGGCCAGGACGGAAACCATGTTGGGTATGGGCGATGAGGTGGTTTTTGGTTAGGTAGGGTATTAGCTGGGAGTGAATGCATTTTTCCATAATTTTTGATATTGGGGATAGGATGGCTATGGGGCTGAAGTTTGAGGTGTTATTATTTTTACCACCTTTATGGAGGGGATGTATGAAGGCGGCATGCCACAGCTTGGGGACATAAGATTCCTGTATGGATCTGTTAATTAGGATGCTAATGGGGAGGGCAATTCTGTCTGCAGCAGTTTGTAAGAATTTGGATGGAATGTTATCTAGGGCATAAGAGCATGGTTTTAGTTTGGTGAGCAACTTTTTTATATAATAGGTTGAGACTGGTTTAAGTTCAAAAATGGGGAGAGAGTTGGGTTTAGAGACTGAGAGAGGGTGAGTAAACTGTGTGGGTGGGTTGTTTGGGAATGAATTAGTAAGTTGAACTATGGAATTGGTGAAGAAGGAGTTGAAGAGAGTGACAATTTCAGTATCAGACTTGGTGGTATCAGGACAAGGATTGTTTTTTGTGCCTGGGTTGAGAAGAGAGTTAATGGAGTTCCAGAATTGTTTGGGGTTTTTGGAATGTTTGTTTTGGAGTGTAGAGTGTAGTATATATGTATATATATATATATATATATATATATATATATATATATATATATATATATATATATATATATATTTACTCTCTCTCTCTGGACTCCCGCCTGGAACCAGCCACAGGAGACCTCCTTAAGAAGGGTCTAAACTTTATCCCCTTGTAGACGGCCGACACAAGGGAGGTTTTCTTGGATCTAAAACTTTATTGCCACAAGTTAAACTTAAGGCACATTTGCCATACCAAGAAACAACCCACCGATGCATTTGCACTCCATGATGACCTGAGTGCCCACGAGGTAAGACCACCATCCACAAGACTGAAAAGCATAGACTATTTTACTGACTCAAATGCCTTGACTAATGGGTCGAGTAATGCTAATGCAACTACAGACCTAACGGTCACAGCAGAGCCAAGTTTTAATGCTGCCTGTAATGATACTTTTAGTGTTGTTTTTTATGATACTTTTAAAGTTGACACAACAGTACCAAGTTTCAATGAAGCTTCTAAAGATACGCTCAATGGTACCTTTGAAACCGACAGTTGTAATGAAGCTTTTAATGATATGTTCAATGATACCTTTGTAGCTGATAGAGTTCATTACAGAAATGCAATTCATACATGTGAAACTGCCAGAGTTCATAACAAAAATGATAATGTTTTGATTGAAGCAGCTAGAGATCCTTGCATAGCTGATTATTGCATTAACGATAATAGCACGTTTGATACTTACTGTTCCTCATTTGATTTGAGTACAAATGCTAGTCTAAATGCTAAGTATAATACCACCAACATGGTGGACACAATGTTTGCAGTTAACATAGCTGGCTACCAATCACAAGTAACAACCTCAGGTTCCGCAGCCACTCAGGAAAGAGATCTTTTTGACTCCACCCATGAGTCTGAAATGACTTACCACATTGCTGCAGGTCCCAGTATAGTCAGGGCTCAAGTTATTGCACCTGTTAGTTGTAATACTCAGTCTAATATGAATTCTATTAAACATACAGAGCTACTGCCTTTACACAGCACAGCAACAAGGGTTTAGCTCCTAACCGCAGCCAGACCACACACGAGCAACACAATACCTCAAGGCAGGCAGGAACCACTAGTACAGAGATCAGGAGCACTCCACCTTGTCAGGCTACCCTGACCTGTCGTACCGCACAGCACCTAGTTGGCTCAAGTGGCAGCTGTGTCCTCTCAAACATCCAGCTGCACCCCTGGTGAGAGAGTGAGCATAGCCCCACTACCACCCTCACTCATGGCAGAAGTTTCACCCACAGCATGCCCAGCCATTGGCCTCGGGCATCCACCATCACTCCTGACGCCATCCCGTTGGCCTCCAAGGAGCTACAGTCCAGTTTAGACTCACCTGATAGTGAACTCAGACAACCTGGACTGGAATTACTTAAAAGGAAGAGTCTCTGGAACCCCACCCTCAACCCCACTCTCAGTACTTTCTTGACAGTCTCCGAGAGTGAGATTAGGGTGAAACGTAACCTTAGCCTCACCCACAGGTTCAACAACCTCAGCCCTAGTGAAAAAGAAGCTCTGTCTTCCCTGACCAAAAACAATCAGCTAGTCATCAGAAAAGCTGATAAGGGGCAGGGGTTGTCATCATGGACAAACCCAAGTACATCAGTAAAATGTTGGAAGTGTTATCCAACAACGATAGTTACTGGCTCACCACAAAACCAGTGGTCTTAAACAGGCTTAAGGCCATAGACACACAACTGAGGAAACTCCTGTCAGACAGAAGAATCTCAGAGGAAGTGTTCTCCTTCATGACAGTGGTTTCCCTATCAGGCTACTCTTTGGCATCCTCAAGATCCACAAATGTTAGTCAAACCTCCCCCTCAGGCACATAGTGTCCTCAAAAAGGATGAAAACCAAATTAATCTTGGAGTTACTAGACTACTACTTCAATCCAATATTTCAGATCCGAGTTCTATTTAAAAGACTCATGGGCCTTTTTGGATGAAGTCTACCACTTCCAAGCCCAGAATGAGTGCTCCAGTATCAGTCACATCACGCCCGACATTGAAGCACTCTACCCCAGCATCCCCCATGGAGAAGGCACAGTCATGGTTAGAGATTACTTAATCAGACACAAAAATTATGACCCTACCAGAGCTGACACCCTGGTGAGTCTTCTGAAAACAGTGTTACGCAACTTCTTCACATTCGAAGACAAGATATATCAACAACTGAAAGGCGTAGCTTTGGGAGACAAAATGGCTCCCTCATACGCAAATCTTATACTGAGCTCATGGGAAAAAGACACCCTAACCAGAATAAAAGGGTTTGAGAAGGTAGCGCTCTACAAGTGTTACATAGATGACATGCTCTTTTTGTGGAAAGGCACCACCAGGGAACTGGACATATTTCCAAAAGACATCAGAAAAAGCATAGAGTTCCTCTCTTTCACAATCTCTGACATAGGAGACAAAGTGAACTTCCTAGATGTGACCATCTCTCTGGGTGCAAGAAGTAATAGCTTCTCGTCCACTCTGTACAGGAAACCCACCCACAGAAACAATCTCCTCGACTACAGAAGCCAGCACCCTGGCTTCATGAAGAGGAACATCATCAAAGGCCAATATGTTCACCTTAGCTGCCTCATAAGCAATGACCAGGAGCTTGTGCACCAAAGCACAACACTATTCAGCCTGTTCACTGAAAGGAACTACCCCCCAGACTTAGTCAGCAAAACTGCAAAGGAAGTCACAGAACACAGGAATACCAGGCACAAACCCATTCTCACTTATGGCTTTAAAGGGCAAAGCAAGAAGTCATAACCTCCCGAACTGCATTTCGTATCCCCATCAGCAGCAAAAGGGCTGCAATTAGAGAAAACATCTCTAAGTATTGGGGCATCATCACTTGCAATACGGAACTCAACAGAACACTAGGTGAAGCACCTAGCTCCTGTTACAACAGAACCAATTCTCTCAAAAAACTATTTGAACGCAGCCTGCAAGTACCAACAGCACCACCCATCCCCCACCAGGCACGCACCCATACGGACAATGTGTTTGCTGCAAACACATCCTCACAACATCAAGCTTCCATTACCCACATAAAAAATTCCCTTGCACATTCCAGCACTGCTATGACTGCAACAACACAAACATAGTCTATCTAGCCAATTGCAGTCAGTGTACAAGTTTTTATGTAGGCATGACATCAAGGAAATTGAGTGATGCAATAAAAGAACATGTACAAGCAATCCGGAAAGTGGACACCACCAACGCACTAACTAAACACACTCTCTCCTGCAAGTCCCCCCCTGCATTCAAATTCCTTGTACTGGAGCAAGCACACATGTTCATCCAGCTTTCCAGCACCCCTCTAGAGGTACAAGAGCTGAAATGCAGACTGAGCTCAGGCAGGATATCCCAAAAGGCTTAATGGCAAACTGAACATTAAATGCCTCCTAAAATGGCTCAGCTAAGAATAACGCAAGGTCCAACAACCCCAACAAGAGGATAACGTCACAATTTATGCATTGCCTAGCTATAAATTCTATAACAATGTAAAGAACAAGTAGGTTTCTGAAGAAGTTCATTTAAGCTATAAATAAATCTGTGAACGGAAGCACTTAAATCTACTATTCTGAGTCAGTGTTGTGTGATTCTCCAGACCTCCAGACCACCTAGATTACAGTTTTCAGTATTAATATTAGTTCACCTGGTAGTAGCTCCTCTTTTCAATATATCTCTCTCTCTCTGTCTGTATATATATTTAATCTCTCTCTGTCTGTATATATATTTAATCTCTCTCTCTCTGTGTGTATATATATATATATATATATATATATATATATATATATATATATATATATAATCTCTCTTCCTCTCTCTCTCTCTCTCTCTCTCTCTCTCTCTCTCTCTCCCTCAGATTTACTAAACCTTCTTGCAGGACTAGCTCAGTCCTGCATGGAAGCACCCTTTTAGGAGCAGGATGGCAGAACGCCATGCATATTAATAAGGCGCACTGCCCGAGCTCCTAGGCTTACATGGAGTGTGTAAAGAGTGCAGGGGGGCATGTCTGAGAGCATAGCTCTCAGAATAAACATGTCCCTACAATGTAGAACAGCAGAAGGGGGTAAGGAATAAGCAGGACTGCTCAGAGGAGTCCGCATATCCCCACCAACAGTCCCCCATGTGTACAACAGCAACAGTGCATATAAATAAAATGAAACCATTTTTTTTTATTAATGTGATTAAAGCTAACCATAGGTGCGTGGGTGTGCCCATCGCTTAGCTATGGTTAAAGCAGCTTAAAAGGCTGAAGAGGATAACAAGGAAGATATATAAAAATGAAACAGCATTGCAATAGTGTAGTGGGCAGAGCATTCGCCTTACGAGCAGATATTCCCAGTTTGAGTCCAACTGCAGCACATTCCATTTTGCATGGCAAAACACATTATGACAAATATTTTGTTGCACAACCCACTAAATAACATACATTTATTAACTGGAGTACTGCAGGAAATGCACATGTGAAGTCTCAGTGTCATAATGAATAAGGCACTAGTAAGCAGATTTAAGCACAAATAAGCAGTAGTAAGCATATGTAAGCACTAGTAAGCGGGTGTAAGTGCGTTTGCGTGGGGGTAAGCAATGCCTACACTTGCTAAGCAATTCTAAAGCTAACTTTCTGTAAGCAGATGTAACAGCAGGTTAGCAGTGGTTACCAGCACACAAACCAGCTTGCAACTGTTCAAAAGTGCCTTAATCACTCTCTATCCGATGACCCTTACTCTGCCCATCAACAAAATAAACAGCCATGCAGGTCTCAAACCCAGCACTCTATACACCATAGTCCCAGCAGTTATTCACCAAGCCATCACAGAAGTACAGAAAAATTAGGTAGTAGTAATCATGTCCTCACCATAGTATAACCAAACTGAACCTGTAAAAGCTATCAGTATACAGTCTTATGTGCCATAACCCACTACATGACATAAATATGTGAAATGGAGTACAGCAGTAAGCCCAGAAGTGAGGTGTAACTGTAAGAGAGTGTCAAAGTCCCCAGTAAAACACAAAAATCCCACAGAGTGTAAGCACGCATCAATCAGGCATACTATGCATACATATAAGGTGTAATGAATAATAACACAATGCCAAAAAGGCATTATAATGAATGTCTAATGTAGGCAATGCTTAGCATTCCACAGGCCAGCTTAGGAGGTGTGAGCAATGTGTAGACCAGCTAACTCCCTGTGGCCAGTGGTATACCCCTTTAAACAATGCCAACCTTAGGTAAGCAGGTTTGCCCATAGCTTAGCCTTTTCAAAACCAGCCAATCATGGAAAAGTGCGGGAAATTGGCCCTACTTAAAGCCAAGAGGTGGGAATACAGCTCATAACTGGTTGTAACTTCCCCTTGCGGCACTATGGCAGTAAGGGGAGAAGGAGCGCACCTCTGGATACAGCGCTGGTGCATCCAGGAGTCCAAGGTCATGGCAGGACTCCTAGTTAAAGACCATGCACAGAGACTGCTGCTGGGCCAGTACCAGGGCTTCCAATATAAGACGGAGGCCTGCAACTGTCTCACCTGTGACCTCACCAGTGCCACTGGCATACCCCGAACTGGTGAGCAGGTCAGCCACCACTATGTCGACCTGAAGTGGCAGAAGAGGAACCTCTTGGAGGAGTGGCTCCAAGAGGCTAGAGCATCAGGGGATGTCCCAGCCATGTGTAAGTATCAGTCTACTAGCTGTTTAATAATTGCCAGCTCAGGTATATCATGGATAGGTATGGCTAAATATTCCTCTTATGTCCCCTACAGCTGCAGTGAAGCAGGCTGCTAACCAGGAGGCCCACATTAGTTGCCCAACGTGGTTGCGCTGAAAAGCAGGTCAGTAATACTCATGCTTTTACTGTCATAGGAAATAAAAATAAAAGTAGTAGTAAATTAATTGCTAGTATAAAACCAGTATTGTTCAAGGCAAGTACTGCATACACTAGAGAATATGGCAGGAAGAGTCTCAAATTGTTGGCATGGCAATAAAAGTGTAATATCCCGACAAAACAGGTCTAACTGCTGGACTGCATGTGTATATTCTGGTATCATATGGTAATGTAGATATGCAATCATGTAATAGTACTGGAGTATTAAGTACTGTTACCCACACCATGCACCATAAATTGAATGTGTAAGAATGCCTGTATATGAGAGGTGTAATCCCCAGAGGCCATTTAGTACAACTGAGAGACACATAGACTGTAAACAGGGAAAATGCAGCCAACACAAATTGAATAGCACATGCAATTGAGATGTGAATTGTTGTTTTATTAGCACACACAGCCACGGTTCGAATCCTGCCACTTGTAGTAGTCTGCATACAGAATCATACCCCACAACTGTACATATATTTCCAGAATGTCTATTTAAGTGGCCCATATCTAATGCCTATCAACCTGTCCCCCTGGGAAGTCAGTGGGATAATCCCAGACATATAGGCAGCAAACAGGAAATACAACTGATTGACACATCTATGACAACAAACGTGGCACACTAGCAACTCCCCAATACCTTATGTCACTAAGAAGCCACGTATGTCCCATTTACACCCCAACTTGTTAAGCTGTGGTCAGAGTGTATACAGTAACAGAGTGAGATGAATGTGCATAATACTAATGTGGAACCTGGTACTGTGTGTGGGAACATTCAGGTAGTGCTAATAAACATTCCTCCCACAGGTCTGTTAGATACCAACACTGTACCCAGAAATACAAGCGTGATATGCAGTTGCACTGAATAATGAGGTATTACACATCACTGTCACCCACACTGTCCTACAACATATAACTGTCAAGGAATTCTGTATAAGACTGTTGTTATACAAGGTCAGAATGCATAAGCACAGGGGATTAATAAGACAGAAAGCAGACTGGAGATATACAGCAATATCAATATAGCAGACACAACTGTGATGGATAGTGTTTAAGTTGTAGCAGACACAGCCATGATCTGAATCCTGGGAGTGGAATTAAACTGCATACAGATTCATACCCCACAACTGTACACATGAGGCCAGAATGTCCAGTATATGTGCCTATATCTGCTGCCTGTCCCCATGTGTTCCTGGTAGGTCTGTGGGATGAGCCCAGATGTATAGGCGGCAAAAAGAGAATACAAGTGTTTGTCAACCATCATAAGAACACACTTGTCACTGCAGCAACCCCCAAAATTGTTAGGAGAGTAATATTTCAAGTATGTCCTATCTACACTCCCATGTTGTCAAGCTGTGACCAGAGAGTGTACAGTAACAGAGTGAGATGTATGTGCAAATTACTAATGTGTAATCTGGAACCTTGTGTGGCAACAGTCAGGTAGTGCTAACAAACATTGCTCCCAAGGTACGTTGGATATGAACACTGTGCTGAGAAATACAGACCAATATAACCATTACTAGTACCATCCACCCTGGTATCGTAGGTGACTGTGAGTGTTGCAGTTTTTCAGAATAATAAAGTATCATTGGTCACTGTCACCCACACTGTGCTACATAATATAATTGCATAGGAAAGCATGTATATGTGTGTGTTAGGTCACTAAAGGTGAAAGAGGGCAATATTCTAGATATGTCCAGGCACACTAGCATGTGGTCAACACATGGCTAGAGTCTGTACAGAAAGAGTTGGATAGCATATTGTAAAACATCAACCCAGGATCTGGGCATATGTATACAGTTAGTCAGTGTTACCAAACATTCCCTCCACAGGTATACCAGGTAAGAGGTGTATACTGCAGGTAAAACCGGTTCATGTGTAATGATGTCAACAGCCATATCAGTGTCCAATATAAGTCTATAGGGTAGTGTAGTAAGACTTGTAAGGTACAGGTAACAGTACTGACTATGAAAGAAATGTGAGTACAGGAATATACTACCTGTTGATTGACATCTTTCTCTCCCCCCGCCTTATCTCCAACAATAATCAACATACCCACCCCAAATGGTATGTACTAACTCTGATAATGTCCAACTGTTTGATAAATATGTTAACGGTTCCCATGCATGTGCTATATTGACTTATTCCAACATTGTTGGCATGGTACCATCAATGAATCTGCATGCTGTTCTTATTACCACTGTGGTCCCATATATGTATGTGTTTTGTTTGCTATGTAGCTGTTCCATATCTGGTGTCTGGGTTAATGGGAATATCTATGCATGCTGTTATACCTAACCCTGGAATGTGTTGAATATTACTAACCTATATATGATGTTGAAATCTAAACACTATAGCATGCTTGGGAGGGCCGATCCCATTGGACCCACCTGTCTCATCTCAGCTGGCCAAGGCACCGGGCACCAACATGTTTGGGGCCCAACACTGCACCTCCCTGTCCATTGGTTCTGCATCACCTTCGGGTGGAACCACCTCAGGGGATGGGGCTCGCCCCCCCAGGAGTAGGTGCAGACAGGCACCTGTCAACTGTTGCCAGGTCGGGGACATGGCGTGTAGAGCAATCAACCAGCAGGTTGTGATCTTCTATGCCAGCTCGAGGGCCGCATGTCACAATTAGAGAGTCAGCCTGGCTCTGCGGCTCAGCCCCTAGCACAGCCACCTTTGGGGCAGTGAAGATGCAGTGGTGACTGCTCATGAGTGGGGACCTCAGTCTCACTGTTTCCACTAGGGGCTTATGGGCTTCTGATTTCCCAACACCCCTCCCCATCAAGGTGTTTACCCCCGACATGCGTCATATACCACCCCTGTATGCGTCTTGTGTGTCTTTTCTGTTAACCTACCCAACCTACCTCCCCAAATATACCTAATACCCCTCCCCAACATCCCACTCTTACCTGAAAAAAAGGGCAATCTGTTCCCACAAAAAAATCACACCCCATACATAGCTGTCCATTTTGCACATGTGTCCACTGAATACATGCAATCTGGTCTAATTGGCAGCACAAATTATTATTGTTGTCCTCACCCGTCTCCCAGGGGTTTGAGTGTACAAATCTACTTCCAAAAACAGTGTATATGCACAGCTGTTACTGTAGAAGACATGGCCAGCTATGGACATTACCTACACCCTTCCTGCACATCCCTAGCTATTTTCCCTAATGTCTAGCCTTCTTTGTGCCCTTTTTTCACCACTTTCCTATCAACCCTTTTTTCTTTTCTTTTAAAGATGTTAGCATGGGGGTAAGTGGGAGTAAACACTTTTAAGTAGCAGTAAGTGGGTCTAAGCCTGTTTGTAAATGGGTAAGCACTGCCTACACAGATTAAGCAATTTAGAAGCTAACTGAGTATAACAAACTGTAACGGGAAGTTAGCAGTGCTTACCTCTGTGCAAACATGTGCACACCCACTTAGAACTGCTTTAAAGTGCCTTAATCACTCTGTATCCAATGGCCTGTGTTCTGCCCAGCAACAAAATAAACAGCCTCTGCAAGTCTCACAACCAGGACCCTACACACAATAGCCAAAGTGATTTATCACTAAGCCATGTCAGATACACATAATACTGATGTTTTCAAAAACATATCATCCAGCCCAATCATTCAACAGTACAGGAAATGTAATTAAACATGTAGATGGATGTGTGTGTGTGTGTGTATTTATATTTAAATAGATATATACATATCTATATCTGTAGATATATATATATATATATATATATATATATATATATATATATATATATATATATATATATATAGGTATATACAGACATACATCTGCAGATAAAAATGGGAACATAAGGGGTTGAGGGGGCCCATGCAACATACGTCCTGTACATATAGCTACCCCCCTCACAACCAAACACATTTGCCCTGCAATACACTACCAACTGTTGCAGATCCCATAACCAGAACCTGATGCAACATGGGCACAGTAACCTATCCCACCTGTATGATGTCAGGCTGGTATCAGTAACATATCATGCAGTACAGTCTGGCTCCCATAGGGAATGTACAATTTGGAAGCAATAAACATCCCTAGGATACATATACACAGACACATATATGCAGATACAGATATATATATATATATATATATATATATATATATATATATATATATAGATAGATAGATAGATAGATATATCTATCTATCTATATATATATATATATATATATATATATATAGATATATATATATATTATATATATATATATATATATATATATATATAAATATATAAAAATATTAGCAACTGAACACCGTATGAACCACCCATACAAATGACAATTGTTGCCTGCAACATATACCCACAGAGAGGTCAAAGGATATAATACCACACATAGGTTTGCATACATGGGTAAGCTTTATTTGTGTACTATTACAGTTGTATATACCTTGTCATATAGCTGTTTAGACACTGACATACATATAAACAGAGTAATGCAGCTGTGAAACTGTTATATTAATACAGCAGTCTGGAAAGGTTTACATATGTTACTGTCCAGGCCGAGGCCTTCAGGTAGTACAACAGTAAAGACAGACTGGGCCACAGGCTACCAATCAATCAACAGTACGTAATGCAGATGTATAGTCTAGCAGCCTCTATCTACACTCTGTACACAATCCCTAGGGGGTAAAGACCTCAGTTGACACAATGAGATGTATCTCTTACATAACAAGGCATAACTGACACCATTAAAATCACACTGACAAACAGAACAGTCTGTATGGCAGGAGGCAGTAGGCCTGCATTTACCCAAGGTGAATTGTATGGTAATGTACATCCAGATACCTTAAGGCAGCTTACCCCTGATACCCCCACATGTTGTAACAGACTAGGTTAATTATGGTGCATCCCCCCCTAGAGTCAATAATACAGGGGCATATACCACTGTTACATACACTGGCCTCTGGAGTGCTTAAGGGCACACATGTATTGTGTAGGTGAAGCCCACACATATATGGACCCAACCCCACAGTATGTGTGGGAGACACAACAGCAGTGGACTGATGGCAGGAATGATAGCATGACATATTCACAGCCCACTACATAACAACCCATGAGAGCATGTCATACATACAAAGCCTGGTATGTAGGTGGAGGACAGAGGCTGGAACACAGGCCCATATGTGTAAAACTGTTGTCATACACTAAGCAAGTCATGAGTGTTACAGGATGGTCTGCAACATACCCTTAGTCAGGAATATAAAGTTAGAAACAGAAATGGATGTAGCCATGTAATGATAGCACTCAACGCACACACTACCAGTGATATATCTGACACAAGACCTGTGTGGTGAACAGACAAAACATAATAGGCACACCCCTGGCCATCAAGAGGATAGGCCCACAGTTGAGAGCTATGCAGACAGACTGCATTCCAAGTTAAACTAGTATGTACACGCTTACCCTGTAACACCAAGTGCTATACAATGCGTACAACAGCACTACTCACACTCTGTCTGTAGTTCTGGAACCTCCTACAAATATGTAGCTTTCCTGAGTGTGCAGGTTCTCCTGTAAGAGGTATTGCTACGTGTTGTCTGTAACACTGATGCCCACACACAGAAAAGATGTCCATCATACAGGAAAGGTAAAGGGACCACGCCCACATGATGTAGGGATTTATAGTAGTTGATTGCCATGACAGTGGTAATTGGAAGTACTACACAGCATGCTGCATGCACGTAGCAAGTGGAGGACACCGATTGGTATAGAGGCCATCATCTGATCATGTGCATCAACTACAAATTCCATGCTGCAATCTATGCAAAGCAGCTCATTCCATTTACTGGAGAGAGACTGTGAGTGAGAGAGAGAGAGCATGCGTATTAGGCACAGAAAAAAAAAAAAAAAAAAAAACATCCAGAAGAGTCTGCATTCCCAGAACAGGTATGTGAAATATACATATATGTAATTGACCATAGTACTTGGTCCATAATAACAGGATAGATGATGTGGAATGATTTATATGTGCCTTCAGGTGCTGTTGTTGTAGTGATGTTCAGCTGAACAACTGCTAAGGACAATAGAGTCCGTCCCTGTGGGTAGTGGGCCATACCCGTCAACCGTGCAGAGCAGCACTGACTAGGATGTAAGCCATCATAATGTGTGTTGTGTAATGGGAAGTATGTATATTATGTGGCCAATAGCTGGTGGTGAAAGTAATGCCATTATGATGGACACTTGGATTCCACAGCCCGCCTCTTGCAGGATACTCAGGTTAATTTGTATTGTAGCATGCAGAAATGCCATAGCTGTGTAATAGGGTTACCTGCAATCTGGCACTATATATACCCACTAATGTCAGGCTGTGTCCATTTGTGGCACCTGTCTGTGTTGTAGCAAGTAGAACAGTGCAGCTGTGCAGGAAGGTGTTGTGAGATTGTGGACCTGATGTCTGAATGTACCCCACATGTAGGTATGCATATGTGTACACACGCATATATATATATATATATATATATATATATATATATATATATATATATATATATATATATATATACATGTATGTCCACAAATATACAGATACCCATGTGTAGACATATATATGAGCACATATATACAACATTTATTTATTTAAAATGTGTTAACTGGGAAAATCTGACTTGGAATGAGCCAATTTTCAGCGGAGGCCTAGGCAGAAATGCTCTAGATGCATGTCTTTGTAACGTGGGAGGAAACTGGAACACCCAGAGGAAACCCACACGAATGCAGGGAGGACATGCAGACTCCACACAGAAGGCACCCCAGCTGAGAATTGAACCGGAGAACCTCTTGCTGTGAGGCGACAACGCTACTGCTGCACCACTGCGCCATCCATCGACATCACATATATCTACACATATATAGATATATACCTATATGCACGTCTACATATATACAAACACACACACACACAAACATATATGTATGTAAATACATGTCCCCTATATTACTACCACAGCGCTGCATGCTATGTGTGAGGAAACAGCACACATAGCAATACACACAGATATCTACAGCTGTCAGTGTGTGCAACATGGACGGGTATGTCACATGTGAACCCCCTGTTGGGACCACATTCCCCTTCTCTGTGAAGTATGGAATGGGAATATGGGGAAGTATGGCAGGTATAGTTGTGGAGGTGATCAGGGTTGGTAGATATAGAGGACAGCCTACAGGGGTGGTATGTGACACAATGTGGTGGGTAAACACCCTGAAAGGTGAGTGTGGTCTGTGATGTGGACGTCCCATAGGCCCTAATATGTACACAATGGGAACAAGCCTCCCACCCACTGCTACTCACAACAGCAGTCCACATCCTGAAGGTGCCTGGCCTGGATGCTGAACAGGAGGAGCATGTGGGTCTTGTGAATATGCACTGGGTGCCTCAAGGTGATGTAGTACATCCCACATGTGTCTGTGGAGACTGTTACGGAACAGACCCCGAACCTGACCTCAGGGAAAAGGAACATGTCTGTGTGTGCCCCCAGGAGGGGACAACATCCCCTGGGTTGTTTCCACCTGACAGTATTGCTGGACAAGTTGCTGCACAACTTGCTTACACCTCTGTCCATCTTTATGTCTTTCAGGCACAATGTCTCATGAAAGGCTGCCAGCCTACACAGCAGTTGAGAATGAAATCCTGATGAATGAACTAATACAGCACTATGAGATCCTGTTTGACCAGGATGCCCATGATCAGCAGGAGCAGGCCGACCTTTGGAATGACCTAGTCCACTGGGTCAATAATGTCGGACTGCATGAGTGTACTTATATAAGCAGGTCTGGCATCATTGTTCTGACCTGCTTTGCAATGCCTGTTGGCATGCTGCTGCAGTCTGGGAGGATCACCTCGCCACGGGGGGGCATGCTATCCACCCCTCCTCGACATGTGTGGGGGAGCTCCTGTCCAGCCTCGAGGCACCTGCCTGTCTGGCCAGCCACCAACTGCCAGACACCTTTGTGGAGGTGGGTGCCACCCACACACCGGCCAAGGAACATGCAAGTAAGGCCACAGGGCACATCCGTAGAACACTGTTGCATATACATCTGCATTGGTACAGGTAGATCATGCATATCTGACATGTCATAGATATATTTTGTTGCTGCATAGTAGTGATAAACAGATGTCCATATGTGGTAGTATCGTGGAAATGTACTGTTGATGTATTGTAATACTGCACCCACAATGTAGCAATGCCACATGTGTGGCCACTGACTTTGCATCTCTCACCCTCTTATGTATGTCCCTCCGGGATACCACCAAGGCAGCATCATGTATCTGGTGAGTATGGTTTATGTAGATGCTTGCCAATACACCGGGCATGTAATGGCGATGGTATATTCCATGCACGCATCTAACACACCTACCCAGAATGCATGCTGTACATGTGCATAAATTGTTGCTGTGGAATGCACGGCATCACAGGGGAGACCATGATGGGGTATTGGAAGGGTATGTCAGAACCTGCATGATAACTAACATCCTGTCATTGTGGAATGTGTCCACAGAGAGTAACAGAATGGTGAGAGAAATGGCCTACAGTTGGGACATGTATGGAACAACACACATATACAGTGCAACACCAGTGTATATAACTGTAGGACAATGGCAACTGCTGCAGAGATACACTATGGCATAAGACATTACAGTGGTCCACATTATCAGCTGGGACTAGGCTGTAATGTGGTGTTCAGTGTTTGGGACACTGCAAAGTGACACACATGTAGGGCTTACTTGTCATGCAACTGCAAAAAGGCTGAAGCGGGGTGTCAGCATGACACACTAGTGCACTGCAGCAGGGATCCTAAGGATGCTAAGAATGACTGTATATGCACATAGTCAGGTTCAGGACCTGCGGTAGCCGTAACCCTACCCCCACAGCAATAGTGATGGCAGTGTGTGAACACCAAGGGATGTGCACATGAGTAGGCCTTGCAATCATGCAGATTAGGGGGACATGTGTAGGGCAGACTGTACATACACTGGCAAATGCAGATGGCCCATGCTGGTATACCCCTACCAGGAGCAGTGACTGCTTAATACACACAAGAGGTGCGACAAACTGTCATGATAAGGGTGTGCACACATATGCCCATATGATGTGTATGCATCTCGGTCAGCATCTGCACACCTAACACATTCCGTAGACACTGCATGTGAATGTACAGGACATATGTCACATATCGGGCTCATGTACTGTTAAGATATGTGGTGATATGGTCCCATGGCAGATCAAGGATGGATGTGTCATATCAGTAAGGGTGTGTACACCCCCCATAGCCATGTTATGCTCTGATGGTTGTCAGTGTAAGAGTATTGGATTGGTCATACATGGTCTGCTGATGTTGAGAGCTGTGAATCAGATATCAGGCATTCACAAATGACATCTGTCCACATATCATCCCAGGTATGTGTTGCTGGAAAACGTAGGGTCTGTGAGCATTAAAGCTGACATAACCAACACAGTACAGGCTGTACACCTGTGATGTGTGGTGCACAGTACATGGCAGGGTGCAGAACAGGTGCACAGCAATACTGTGTACATTGGTGCAGTGTTATCCAGGGGAATGGGCTTCACCTGGTGACACAGCACATGCATCACCACATTTATACTGTTGCTAGCATGGATTGACTATAGCTGTACTGCATACTGTTGGGTACCATATGTTATGCATGTCGACAGATGGGTAATAGGAGGGCTCTGTGTACTATCAATGTGCAACCTCACCTGTATATGTGTGTGTGTGTGCGCGAGTGTGTGTGTGTGTGTGTGTGTGTGTGTGTGTGTGTGTGTGTGCATGTGTGTGTGTCCTAGTGGGTAGTTAGTTTGTCTGTAGGGTCACTCTGGTGAAGATGAGGAAGGCTGATGCATGTAGGACACGTGTGTGCATGTGTGTGTGTTTGTGTGGCTAGCCATATATGCACATGTGTGACTGTGGTGTGTTCATCCAGCAGTACCTCCCTCTGGGAGCATGCAGCACAAGGACATGGACTGCCACATTACACACCAGGAATACTTGTTATGTGTGTAATTACAGGACAGCTGATAGTATAATATGGTCTGTAGCATGGAACAGGCATTGAGAGGGAAGGTAGACATCAGGTACACCCTTAATATCGCATTCAGCAGAGAGGTCACCTACAACCCATGTATGCAGCACTACAAGATGCATTGGGGAAGTACTAGTCAACACCAGGAAGTGTATCTATATATTACAGTTGTCACAAGATAGGCTGATTGAGCAGCATATCTGGCATGTACTGAGCATTACATACACATGACACACCAGTGAGTGATATTATGGATTGAACATAGTAGCCCACACATATAGGAGCCATGCTCATGATGTTCGGACATATACAGGTTGAATACTGAATGACAGCAGTGAAGCCATCTAAAACCATTACACACAGGTCAGGCAGGTAAAGTAGTAACCGGTCTTGTGCTGTGATCACTTGTGTACGCATTTAGAGGACTGATATGTTAATGAGTTGTATCAATGTGTGTGTGTAACCAAGTGTGATGCAAGATGGGTTACACATGGACATATATGTGGGACTGTCTATAAAGTCACGGACAGGTAGGTATTATGGTGTGTGTGTGTGTGTGTGTGTGTGTGTGTGTGTGTGTGTACTGTTAGGCAATGCTTTACAGGTTTTAAAGAGCATTTATTGTTTTGCCCCACAGGTGGCAAGGTGGGTCAGGGTCCCTCCTGCATGTAATTTGATGTTGGTGTCCATAAAGACACCGAAGATGATGATAGTACTGTTGAGGCACAGGTGGGGGTTGTCAGGGGCTGACACTGCACTATCATTTGACATCCCCCTTTTAGCCACCCCAATCCCACACACAGTTTCAGTGCCTATACATACCCCATTGTCAGTGGCCATAGCGGAGGGACAGCTGGCATTTGGTGGCAGTGCACAGGAAAGTGTGGTAACCATGCCTACATTGTCCAGTCACAGCAGGCATAGCCGGATGTCTGGCAGGGACCACATAGGCAGATGTCTCATGGTGCTCATGGTAGGGCCACTGGACATCATGCCCCTGGCAGAGGTGACATAGCTGGTACCAGCAGGCGCATGTTTCAAGCTGTCATTCTGGCTCAGGCACATATGGAATGTTACACCAGACAGGGCCTGAGGCTGCAGAGGGCTGCTCTCACATCTGTAAGTGACAACGTCCGTGAACTGTCTGGTGTCATCCGTGCTTATACCAAGCTCATGGATAGATGGCATGGTGAGATGATGGCCCTCATCGACCATGGTATTTCTGTGCTTGAATATGTAGTGGGGGTGTGGTGACAGCTGCGTGGATGTAGGCCAGCAACACCAACAGCTGGCAGTCAACGTGGATGTGCTAGGACACCAAGGAGCTCCCATAGTGGCAGTACCAGCCCTGGCAGTGCAGGGGGTGCTCTCCACACCACACCACAGCAGGCTACGTGCACATGGTCCTGGCCAGTCCTAGGAGGGACCTGGTACCAGTGGACATTTGTCATCGGCATGTGAGAGTAGCACATCGAGGCCTGTACCTGGACATGCCCATGGAACCCCTGGCAGGCACAGTCCATGTATCCATGGCTGGAGGCAGTGAACTGCACACCCTGCCAGGTACGGTCTGCAGTTATCTAAAAACACCTATGTAGGGCAGCCACATGACAGAACTGTGTGCATGCATACCCACAAACTATACAAACACACCTAGGGCAATCCCATACCTGCACACACCACATTACCATGCCCAGCTAACCTCAGTACACCCCTCACCCACACACATGGTGTCAAACGTATGGCCCACCCTTGGCCTCTGGCAAACCAACAACACACCCTGTGCATATGATGATACCTGTGCCACATCCCTGTCATCCATGCCATCAATGTAGGGACAGGCTAATATGGTTCTAATGCACATGGTGACTGTACTACAGTGTAGCACAGTACTGCAGTGTAACATGTTGTAAGGAATAAAGTGTAATGCATATATGTCAGGTAGTATAGCCATCCAGCAAAGATGCATTATAGCTGTTAGTAACACTGGCTGATTGTGATCTCTATAATATTATCCATTTGTGTTGTAGGTGTACGTGTCAGCATGAGGATGGTCTGCACTCATATTCCACAACAGGGTATGGCACTGCGGTGATACCATGGCTGTGACATATTTGGGGTACAGTTGAACACATGTCACATGTTAGTATAACTGTTATTGCCAGTGCCACATGGACAGGTGACCCACTGGGGTGTGTATACCCTGCAACCTGATGTAGACCCATCCACATATATGCACACTGTTACTTGGAAACACTGGGACTAGACCCCTACCTAGGTATTTAGTGATACTTAAGTGTGTGGCTTACATTGCATACACCACACAGCGTTTAGGGTGAGGTGTGTCCCAGGTTACATGTTACATGCAGAACATCCCCAGACATGTACAGCATGCTAATGGGGGATGTAATGGGTGTACATGGACAATACATAGTGTGATATATCTTCTTATACACATTAACAGAAACATAACAGGCAGATGCACATCCAAGAGACCAGGGCCTATCACTGCTAACTAACTTGACCGTGTGTCCAATGTGTTAGAGGTAGGCTGCACACAGTACATGCATACCTGGCATGGATTGTGGTATCAGTTACCTGTATGGTTGATGGTGACAGTGGTAACAATAATGTGGGACATGGGACATATACCGTGTGTACCTTGGTGTAATGACAGTGTACACAGCACCCACATCCCCCAGTGGATATTGAACTCCCTGAAACCCATGATGACACTTTGCCATACCCACCATCACACATTGCCCATGATTGCAATACAACCCATAGTATACCCCAACAGTGGTACTACAGGGATATGCATCTAATGCACATGTCACATGCATAGTAAGGTGTTGCATTGTCATGCCTCACCTATGGCCAGCAACAACATTATCTGTACTACTGTGTGACAATGGGTATTGTAATAGGAGTATGTGGCCTCGGAATGCTGTACCCTACAGATATATTGACATGCATACATACACACACTTGCCAGAACACAATGAGTATCCCATGCCTATCAACCCATTTGTACAACATTGCTGTGCTGGTACTGCAAGGCTCATGTAGCCGGTATGGAGAGGAGCTAAACAGGGTACATGTAATGTCTCATACAGCAGCAGCCACAACTGACTACGACAATGGGTGTTGGGGTGGTTGTGAAGGTTCTCATGGAATTCCCAACTACAGGTGTGCTAACACACAGACACTGCTATACTCAGTCATGCACATGTACACATGTGTCAGTATAGTGGTGCATCGCTGCAAGTAGTCATAGCTGTGTACCTAGCTATTGTCCAAGGAGAGATGGGTTGTGTAGGGGTTGTGTGTACAGTAGTATCCTGCCACCTGCCAAGTGGCAGCAAGCAATCTATTGGCATACACTACTGTGGTGACCCTCAGGGTGAGAATGACATGCATCAGCCAATCCTCCAGGTGCCACCTGCACATGGCCACTGAGGTGATCAAGTTGACATGTGTGCAATATGCATTACAGCACATGGTTACTGTCTGTGATGGAGACCTGTACCCAAGCATGTTCTGTTGACTGTGGTAGTGTAGTGGAGGTACCAGTGGCATCTGGTGCATACAGGGTATCATCTCCTATATGTGCCAGTTCTTACACAGCTGGGCAGACATGTCAGTGTCAATCAAGCTTAGGTTGCCTGTACATATCCCAGCTAGATACCAGCCATCTGCACATCTGTACAGGGACTGACAGTCATCAGCTTGGCAAGTAGCTATGCAGTAGGATAAGTGTGTTGACAGATAGATGTTTGACAACAATATGTATGCCACATGTCAGAAGCCCTCACTAACATGTGCTGTACAGACCGTAGTCTACAGTTACATTCCACATGTTGGGTCATTACCCAGTAGGGGTTATATACTGTGACACAGCTCACACACCAGGGATACAACAGGGAGGCCTCAAAGTCCAGCTATGCTTGCAGGCGTGCCTGTTGTCAGTACTACATTTAGCACTCTGCTCTTGCCTGGGTAAGCACTGTCAACAGTAGTACTGCCATGATACACTACATTCCAGTGTGGCAGCATGTACCCTGGGCTATTACCCCTATATGGAATACATTCACATGGATAACAGTGCTGTACAGGCCTTATACATCTGTGTCCCACAAATTACACTCACACCCCTTGCTACTGTAATGACAGCACATAGGCGCATGTACTGTACATGGCATTACATACACTTATTACAGAAGTCATTATCCTGCAATGTTATAAGACTGGGTGATGTGAACTGGTTACCAGGGCTAAGCCATGCTTAGTAAGTATCAACATTGCTGCAATATAACTGCTGAGCTGATTTGTGCACTAGTAAACAAAGCTGACACTGTGCAAGCACCTGTACATTTACCCATAGCTTAGCACCACTTAGCTTTTGCGCAAACCCACTCAAAACTGCCTTAACCACACTGTATCCAAGCCCTCATTCTGCCCAGCAACAAAATGAACAGCCCTTGCAGGTCTTGAACTCAGGACCCTGTACACTACAGTCACAACACTTAATCACTACACCATGACAACTGTAAAGACAACTGCTGTGCTACCAATATATCTGTCAATACACATATTGAGTAGTATTAAACAATTGCCTTTACTTCCACAATTGTGTAGTACTTGTTATTAATATGACTGTTGCATCACATATGTTGTTTTATCATAATGTACACATATCAGATACATATGTTGAGATACATCTGGGAAGGTATACACAACTGTGAGGTTTACACATGGCAGCCATAAACAAGCTCTACAACAAAAGGAGGAAGCTACTACAAGATAGAGCAAAATCCTTGAAAGGTAAGACACCTTTGATCATTATAAGTAAAAAACTAAGAGCTCTCATAAAATCATCCAAGGCAAATTTTGAGAGAAAAATCGCCAAGGACTCTAAAGAGAATCATAAGGCCTTCTTTAGCTATGTTAGAAACCAAGGAGGAAACTCCCAGATATGCTCAGAATTAGTTCAAAATGATGTGAAAATTACTGAACCTACACACATTGCCAACATACTGGCTGACAGGTTCAGTGCAAACTTCTCCCCCCCCTCCCCCCCAAAAGGAGAGATATCTATTCCAGAGGATTGTAGCCCCCAAACATCTCCAACGCCCAGGTGAGAACTGTCCTCACTAAGGCAAAAACACAGCATCCATGGGACGGATGGTGTCCCCGGCTGTGTGCTTCACGAACTCAACGAGGAATTAAACCCACAGTTAGGACAGCTGTTTAATCTTAGCCTCACCTCAGGATACGTACCCAAGGAGTGGCGCACGGCGACTGTGGTCCCACTTCATAAGGGCGGTGCCTCCACAGACCCTGGAAATTACCGCCCCATTAGCTTGACAAGCCTTATCTGCAAAGCCATGGAGAGGATCATAATGGAACTCATAAATAAAGACATAGGGAACTTGCAGACTTTGGATCCAACCCAGTTTGGCTTTGTCAAAGGCAGATCCTGCCTCTTAAACTTGGTTGCTTTTTCGAGACTGTCACCAAGGCCATTGATGAGGGAAAGGCAGTCCATACAGCCAACCTCGACCTGGCAAAGGCCTTCGATACAATACCCCACTCAGGTATCATCGAAAAACTCATCAGCTTGAATGTAAACCCATACATCACAAGATGGGTTGCAAACTGGCTAAGTGACAGAACCCACAGGGTCAGAGTTGCTGGAGCCATGTCAGACTCAAAGCCTGTCACAAGTGGTGTCCCACAGGGCTCAGTCCTGGGTCCACTCTTGTTCGGCATCTACTTTTCTGAAGTACAAGCAAACACAGGAGGGTTATGGCTGACAAAGTTTGCAGATGACTGCAAACTGGGCGCCATAGTCGAAAACACATCTGACACAGATATCCTCCAGAAGGGCCTCACAAAACGGATAACTGGTGCCAGAGCCATGGCCTGAAGTTAAACGCCAAAAATGCATAGTCATACCCTTCAGGAAAAACAAGGTTACCCCTAGCTACCATATAGATGGCAATCCACTGAGCACAGAAAAAGTCATCAGGGATCTGGGGACCCAGGTTGACAGTAGCCTTTCGTTTGACACTCATGTTGCTAAAGTAGTTAGGAAAACCTTCTATATCGCCCACCTGATCATGAAGGGATTCACATCTAGATCAAGGAGGTCATCGTCCCCTGTACTCATCACTCATTAGACCTATGATTGAGTACAATGCCCCATTCAGAATGTATCTGACCAGACACCTGCTGCAGCTTGAAAGGCCCCAAATGTTCCTCACCAAAAGGATAAAGGGTCTCAAAAATATGTCTTATGCTGCCCGACTGAAAGAACTCCAGCTCTATTCAGTCTCATACCGCTTGCTCAGAGGTGACCTGTGCCTGACATATAAGGCCATGTCAAACCCAGATTTGATGAATATGCTTCACCTCAAAAAATCTAGATCCCTCAGAACCACAAGGGCGGGAGACTTAAACCTTGACATGGTTATAAATAGAACGTGCTGGAGGGACAGATTCATCACCCAGAGACTCCCTATGCTGTGGAACAAAATCCCGGTACATGTGAGGCAGAGCACCTCTCTGGCCTTGTTCAAGAGGAATCTTGACCAATGGATGGGAGATTGCAGATATACCCCAGGGATTACTTCAGTGTCACTGCTTGACAGAGGCACAGCAAAATGATAGGCATAGTTTTTATTCAAACTAAAGGGGTGCCACATAACTATGGGCTAGGCTTATAAATGCCCTTGGGCAGATAGCCTAGTATGAACCTATGAACCTATGAACCTATGAACCTATATACATATAATAGGTCGATATATGTCTACATGTACATACACATGTATACTCATACATATGCTTGTATACACATCTGTATAGTGCAACATATATATGGCCATGTGTACATCTCTTCAGATGTATATATATATATATATATATATATATATATATATATATATATAGATATAGATATAGATATACATATCTGTATATATACATATCTGTATATATAGCTATATATGGATGCACATCCTATGTGTACAAATATGCCTATTTATGTGGATATATATGTAGATATCTATAACTATATGTACATACATATCTATTCTGATATACCTATTACTGTTAATATATATGTAGATATCCATAAGTATATGTGCATATGTATCTCTATCTGTATATGTGTAGATATATATTGCTCTGTATATGCATATGTCTGCGTGTTTATATATATATATATATATATATATATATATATATATATATATATATATATATATATATATATATACACATATACATATACATATCCATCTATGTATGTTGATATGTATGTGTGTATATATCTATATAGATATATAGATAACTATATATACATATATGTTCACCATATGTCCTGAACATTGAGTGGAGCCCTACCTCAGCCCCAAAAGTCCCAACCTCTTAGTGCAAGGGGATGTCAGGTATGTATTGCAGGTATATTTGTAGACTATTGCTACTGTAATAGGGATTGTCTTCACAGACATGTTGTGTGTGGGAGGTCACATCTGCTTTTAACATGTGCGCCATTGGCTACTGACAGACATCGTAAGGACATCATAGTACAGTACCACTGCTAGCACAGAAATGATCCTGTGGACTACAGCAGAGATATGGCCAATATATGTGGACAGTTTGACACAGTATGGTCAGTCCAGAGGTATACATAGAACCCCTTAGTGCAAGACATGTGGACCAAACCTGACAATGTGGATGTTAACAGTCATATTGATGGGTATATTGTGTAAATACTGGTATACATTTGCCCCCATAGGTTATGCATTCACACACCCCTGTCTGTCCTGACACATAATAACTGCTGGTACAGAGGTGCCATGGTCACACATTACCCACTAGTTAGTGACATACATCTGTAGAGCATCCCACTGTTATGTCTGACACACAGGACTGTTATGGTGGCCCAGTAGCAGTACATCTGGCAAGTATCTGGACATAAAATCTCACTGGGTAAGTACACTAAGCTGCTAGGCATGTAACAAAGCACTGTGCAGATAACAAGCAGACTGCCACAAAACTTGCCTACATTTCCTATGGGGGAATATACATGCACCTGCATACAGAGCAGGCTTTAAAGGCATGTCACAGCACAGAGTAACAGACACCTGTGTGAACGTGCATAACCACAACCAATGTGAACACAGTCACAGCCACATATGTTATGCTAGTGTAATATTACAGTATATGGACTATCTGATCAACACCATCCTCATATGTGCCACTCACACACTAACCCTACATATACTGGGCCACTACACAGTGTGGTCCAATGCCTGTCTGTGGTAGGGGGCATGTCTGTGTTTGGCCCTACAAAAATGTAAGCTGATAGGGTAACATACAGTGGAGCAGCATGTAACATCAGATAGAACAGGACCAAGAACAATGACATCTACCACAGTCTGCACACAGGCCAAGGTACATGTTCACAATACACACTCTGTCGACAATCACCATAAGTCCACAAACCTCAGTACTGTGCACACAACCACAGAATGCCCAGGTTATGTCCTCAAATATAAGCCCTACTATACATAACATGTGTAGCAGTCTGATATCTCACTGGCTTGTTATCAGATATGATGTTAATAAATATGGTGTACAGAACATATGCACCTCTTACTGCATGACATATGTACAAAGGTTGACAGAGTTGTGGCTGGAGCCACAAACACAGGGCCAATATTGACATGTTGCTGTGATAACCTCATACATTTACTGTTGTAACAGGGTTTGTTGCAACATATGTCCTATGAGGGATATGAAGTCAGTAACTCTCATGGCTGTCACCATGTACTGACTGCAATCCTCACACTATGCTTCTGCAGTTCACAGATAGGTGCTCTCTGGGTAACACAAAAAACAAAAGGCACCACACACTGCCCAGTCTGCAGATGACCCTACAGATGGGGGGTTCCTCATAAACATAGCACTGACATGACAGGTATTAAAACATGTAGGACAGTCATATCCACACACCCTGTTAAAGCAACATTACTCCAAATGCAGTATAGCAGCACTTACATTCTGTAGTCATGTCAGGCACATCCCCCTCCTGTATGTTGGCCTGTTTCCACAGTGTATGTTGTTAGAGTTAAATCCCCAATCCATCTGTGATGCTGTTTGCCAAACAACAGATCTAGGTCCTGCTCACAGTGAATGAAAAGGCCCAACACCAACATGATGTTCCTAGATATTGGAGTGTGTTTCCATGCAATTGGCTATGGGAATGTTACCACAGCTGTTCCACATGCAGTCAGCTAGAGGAGGGCTGCAATTCATGCAGAGGCCATCAGCTGATCATGAGCATCACTTACAATACACATGCTGCTGCCTAAGCAAAGCGAGTGTAAGTCTCCACATCCACCAGAGAGGGAGTGAGAGAGGCAGACAGAAGCAAAGATAAGTCATGGAGGGGTGGGAGAGTAAAACTTAAACATCTTTGTGTCACACACCTACCTGTACAGGGTATCAAACCCGACTGACTATGTATTACTATCACATGTCTATACAGTTATTGGATGTGCCACATAGGTTACATGTTGAGGAGTCCTCCAAACGTATATGTGATGGTGAGTGACATCTGCAACAGTGATATGGTAGCTATACAGTAGGTGTAACACACGTACTTGTCCGCATGTACAGAAGTCAGCGTCACCACAGCCACACTCTCTAAGGGACCCACACACATTGACACACTTGGCAGGGTCAGGAATGCAACTCGTCACTAGTTAGATTACCACACTACAGTACTGTGCAGGTATCACATGCACCACAGGGGTTATCTGGAGGTTATATGGGCGAAGGGTATGTGGAGGTGTCTGACATCAGAAAGTATGCTTCTGTATGTCAATGGGGTTGTAGTGAGTGTGAATGTGGTCATAGGCATCATACACCATGCACACAGACACAGGGTGTCAGTAGTGACATGCATGGGTGCATTGCTTCACGGGTCAATGTGCCACATGAAAAGGCCCAACACCAACATGATGGTTGACTGTGCCAGACAGTTATACAAGGCTAGGTGATGCGTATACCTTGGCATCAGGCCACATGACAATGGTCTGTAGTGTGGCTCAGGGGTGTAGTGTCTGGATTGGCCCACACAGGTGTGTACTGTATTCACCACCCAGTCACCTGGGTAACTATTGTGTGTGGCCCTTGCTATGCATTGCTTGCCATGTATGTGTTCCTTAGTCCATGACATGGACGGTGTCTGGGATGTGCACACCTCCCACATGCATGTATAGTGACATGTGGAAATGTACCTGGGGTATCTGGCTCATGTTGTGTACACAGATTGTTATCATCAGTTGTGCCAGTCCTGGTCTCATGTGGTAGGAACTGGTAATAGAAAGCAGATTGACCCTGCACCTACATTGATAGTTTGATACAGGTATTCCTTGGTGTCAATGGCATCTGTTCATACAGGGCATGTTTTCATGGCATGGTATGTCCTTTGTGGGTCACATTTGATGGCACCACAGATGTTGCTGGTGTCCAATGGGGAACATAGGGAAGGCGCTCTGTCTGCATGCATGTGCCTTTTGGACTGATGGACAGGGTGCCATGCCCTCTGTAGCCCACTGCAATCACACCATGGTTACTATCAGTGGGCAATATACAGGGTACTAGCAATATAGCAGTTGTTACCTAGGCAAGTGTGTGTGTGTATGAGACATGGGTTGAGAATGTTCTTTGGGTAATACAAGGGTTGCTATCTTTGTTCACCAGGTCTTGATGTCACATGTAGGAGTATGAATTTGCACCCCAGCCTCTTGGCTATTTCAGATCTGTTATCCCTGTAAGGTGGACATTGTGACATATACTAGGGCCACCATATAAGAAATTTGCAAAATACACTCCACAATATGAGTCCAGTTGTTACACACGCACAGCCACCTCCACACAGGATATGAATGACACACACGCCATGTCTGGGATTATAACTCCTACCTAACTAGATTTATAAACTACAGCAGTATGCAGTTATATGAAGTGCCATGAAGATTACATGAGTATTCTTTCCCCAAAGGTGTATTTCACAGTGAATTACATCACCAGGCTTGCCAAAGTAAGGCATTTGAATTGCAGTGATTGTGACTAACCTAAAAAGCATTGCTTCCTACACAGACATAGAAATAAACACACAAACATCCACACCTGCCATGTCTGGGAACAGAATCCCTATCAGAGTTCCATATCACACTACAGCATTACACTGTTATAGGACATGCAATGGAAATTACTGGAGTATTCTTTACCCAAAGGTGTATTCCACAGTGAATGACATCAGCAGACTTGCCAAGTAGGGCATTTGAATTGTAGTGAGTGTGACTAGCTTAAAAAGCATTGTTCCCTACACAGACATAGAAACACACACAAAAATCCACACCTGCCTTGTGTGAGAATAGAACCCCTACCAGAGGTCTATATCACACTACAGAATTACGCTGTTATAGGATGTGCCATGGGGAATACTGGAGTACTCCTTCCCCAAAGGTGCATTTCACAGTGAATGACATCAGCAGCCTTGCCAAAGTAGGTCATTTGAATTATAGTGAGTGTGACTAGTGTAAAATGCATTGCTCCCTACACACACACACACACACACACACACACACACACACACACACACACACACACACACACACACACACACACAGTTGCCATGTCTAGGATTAGACCTCCTACCTAACTAGTTTATCACACTAGAGCAGTATGCAGTTCTAGAATGCACCACAAAGATGACATGGCTACACCTTTCCCAAAGGTGTATTTCACAGTGAATGACATCAGCAGCCTTGCCAAAGTAGGGCATTTGAATTGTAGTGAGTGTGACTAGCCTAAAAAGCATTGTTCTCTACACAGACAGAGATGTGCATACATACACACACACACACACACACACACACACACACACACACACACACACACACACACACACACACACACACACACACACACACATTTTCCATGTCTGGGATTAGAACTCCTACCTGGCTAATTTATCACACTACAGCAGTCTGCAGTTATAGGACGTGCCACAGACATTACTAGGCTACAACTTTCCCAAAGGTGTATTTCATAATGAATGACATCAGCAGCCTTGCCAAAGTAGGGCATTTGAATTATAGTGAGTGTGACTAGCCTAAAAAGCATTGCTCTCTACACAGACACACATATAGTTGCCATGTCTGAGATTAGAACTTCTATCTAACTAGTTTGTCTCACTACAGCAGTACACAGTTACGGGACACGACACAGAGATTACTGGGATACACCTTTCCCAAAGGTGTATTTCAAAGTGGATGACCTCAGCAGGCTTGTCACAGTAGGGCTATGGGGAGGGCAGTGTGTGTGCATGGGCCATAACTCATTCATCTAGAGGTTGACACACCACATGTGGGCACACGCAGGGTTATATTCCACAGGTGCATGTATACAGCTGCTAGATGACTACTTCCTTGTACAGTCATGTTGCACAGCTAGTACTTGCACCACATAGTCAGTAATGCTGACGAATACCGGTGGCTAATGACTGCAGTGAGTGACATTTACACCTCATGTGGTTGTAGCCATTTGGCTGTGTGCTGGGTGGGACAGGCCTCATACTGGATTGTTCCTTGTCACAGTCAGTCTCTTCCACACATCTATGTACATCTACTTTTGGCTTATTATAGTGTGTTGTCCTTGGATATATGTCTGTATTGCTATCCACTGTGTGTGCAAAGCATGACTGTTGCATACTGAGAAGTGTATGCACTGACATCTGCAACTGACAGATATGTATGGTCCACTGTTGTTTACAGACATGGGCTTCATTTGTTTAAGTGCATGAACATGCCCAGTATGACCTTTCAGTATGTTGTTGTCTGATATTGCCTTCATTTGTCTAAGTATGTGAGCATGCCCAGTATGCCCTTCTGTAGTGAATGTGTGGATCAATTCCAAGTAGTATGTACTCCAGTGCAGACCTTTGTGTTGTACACCTACAGGTAGCAAATTGTTTTGCTGGGTATCCGTCAATCATTTGGCAATATGGGGAAAAACTGTGCAAGGGATAGTGTGTACTGTAGGTGATTGTGTCTGTGCTGCTTCAGCTACATGGTACTGCTGTTAGCAGAGATATGCAGACATGTGTACTGTTATACACTGTGATGTTTTCTGTCCTCATGTACTGTCAGGTGGACATTCTTGCTCACAGGGATGTCTTGGAGGACAAGGGTGCCTGCAGCTGTGTCCGGTATTGTGAGCAGACACCTACATTACCATGGTGAGTTATGCCATTCTGGAGGGGGAGCTGTAGACACTTGCTGCTGGGTCTTTGTATCTGGTACAGCACCTTGGTACAGTTTTGGCAGAGAATCCCATACTTGTACATCCATTGACATGACAGTATGGCCTTATCTTGCTGTGGCAATACCTCACAGCTGTACAGATTTGCACAGGTTACCCAGAGGCAGGGGCCATGAGTCACGACATTACCCCTATTGTGGTGTATGGGCAGTATGTAGCCACTCATTTATGTGTTTGCAACCAGGGATAGTGTATGCACACAGCTTTGTGTCGGCCCATGCACATTCCATGCTGCCCATGCTCCCACTACCCTGTTATTCTATCCTCTTCCATACATTATGCATACATTCTCTGATACTTTCCCTAAGGTTATCACACCATCACAGCTGTGTTTTGGTGTTGGTCCACAATTCATGCAGTGGGACATGGGGGACAAGTTACTGTGGTTTGTCCACATGGCCTTGCATATGGCTTATGTGGAGTATGTTATGTTATTTGGGTGTCCATGACATAACATGGATTGGCAGTACATGTGAGACACAGGCCTTTGGCAGAGGCCTGTGGGCCATTTGGTGTTGATGCGGGCCACATGTGGCAGGCTGTTGCATTCTGTCAGTCCTACAGTCTCAGACCGCTATACAGTATATTCCCCTGGGTTGACAGGGTGGGTGTGCTAGGTATTCATGCCAATACCTTCTATCAGTCTTAATCAGGTGGTGTGTATGCTGGTAGGGTGCTACCTACGGCTAGGGAGACACCTGCATGGGACACCTGCACTGCATGCTGCATTCTTTCACTATTGCCATTATACAGGTGGGATCATATTGTACCCATTCCCAACAGCAGGGATACGACCAGAGAGGTAGCTGTGCATGGTGTTTGCGTGATCTGGGTGCATGTGTGCTATGGACACTACTTGCATCTGACACACAGATATGCATGGAGCATTCCAGTTATGCTGGCATGTGCAGGTACATCAGCTGTTTCCCAATACATCAGTCTTACCTCCTTTGTGATATGCATGTGTTTGGGCAGACAACACCAGTATCCCCCAATACAGGACCAGATAATGTGATGCATACCTGTATGTACAATTCCAAGGGTGTGTCCATTTCAGTTACACAATATATACTGTATGTCTGGGGGTACTTTCCCCTGTGTACTGCTTGTACATCTAACCCAACAGCCATGACATGTCAATCTTTCAGATGGTGACACATATTACCACCATATATTTATAATGGCTTACTGCTAGCAGGTGTTATACTGGTGGGAATTGTCTTTGGCACTGCAGTTGTGAGGACTTGGCCCTGTCATCAGCAGCAGTGGGCAATGGCCACCAAGTCTTGCCTCAACATGCATACATAGTGACCACTCTCACACAATATGAAACACAGACCAACCTAACACACACAAACCTGCATATTGTGCAAGTGCTACAATCTTTCCTGCTACCTTGGCCACCTCTGGGCATCTGTGCTACACTTGTATTATAACTACACATACATGTTACTACATTTTCACATAGGGTTGTGTGGGACACACCTGACTGTTACGACGTGTGTACATCAGATTGGGGGGCACACCAGACCATTACTATATTTCTAAATAGGTTTTGGGGGGCACACCTGACTGTTACTACATTTATAAGTAGGGTTGGTGGGAGCACAGCTGACTGGTTCTACATTTCTACTCAGGATTGGGGGAGGGGGCACACCTGACTGTTACTACCTTTCTACACAGGATTGGGGGAAGGGGCACACCTGACTGCTTCTACATGTGTACATAGGAGTGGGGGAGCACACCTGACTGTTACTACATTTCTACATAGGATTGGGGGCACACCTGACTGTTTCTACATTTCTACACAGAATCGTGGGGCACACCTGACTATTTCTACATTTTTACACAGGACTGGGAGGCACACCTGACTGTTTCTATATTTCTACACAGGATTGGGGGGCACACCTGACTGTTTCTACATTTCTTCATAGGATGGGGGGGGGGCACACATGACACTTGTACACATTTGCTATGACTGTACTGTTATGTTAGGCACTCCATTTCATTCTGTATTCTAACCTATCATACTGACTAGAGGCATATCAGTGTACTACAGCTCTTAGGTTTGATTGACCTACATATTAGTTTCTGACTTCCTAGCTTTCAGAACTAACATTCCACTGCCTGACCTGCTGTAGTCTGTCTGTGTAGGCCTGGGGGGGAGGTTACCCATAGGCATCATTCAGAGGCCATAGCACATCCTTTGTTTGTGTTTGTCTACACCTGTCCTCCTGGCTGAGACTGTTGTTGGGTATGTGAACCTCCCTGACTGGCATGTGTGAGTCATATGGACACAATGCTGCCCAGCACATTTCCTGCAGTGGGTTTTGTCCCCCTGTGTAGTACTGGCTACTATGGTGACACCAGTATTTGTTACAGATCTTATGGTGCCACTATAGGTGTCTACTATCTGCTGGCATACCATTCAGCCACCCGATTCCCTTGCATGCTCACATCCATAACATAGATACAGGTAACAACACATACTACTCCATTCGGCAATTGGTAGGTTGAGTGACGTACCTTGTGGGTGTGCCAGTATTGAGGGAGGTGCTGCAGGGCTGCCTATGTCAGATGCACATAGTACACTCCCTACACATGGTTGAGCACAGGTAGAGTCATTTTTGGCATCCCTTTTACTGTATGTGCGAGCCAGAGAGAGTTGTCATTCTCTGGGTCCCTCCTGTGTCAGTGTATGTGCTATGCATTGCCTCTTTACCAAGGCCAGGCCATACTGGGCACACCTCCTTCTGTCTACTAGGGCAGGCTCAAGTTGTTCCTCAACAAAGTCACTCTGTGCCTGTACAGGTCTTGGCAATGGTGGGAGGCTGTGTGGCCCTGCCCTGTGCTGCTACTTCTGCAGCTGTTTCCACTGGATCATATTGTGTAGCATGGCACATACAATGACAACTTAGGTACATGTAGCTGGTGAGTGCTGCAAGGCTCCACCAGATGTGTCCAGGCACCGGAAAAGTGACTTGAGCATCCCAAACACACACTCTGTTATGATTCTGGTCTGTGCGTGTGCCTCATTATGGAGTTCTTGTTCGGGTGTGTGTGTGCATTTGTGATGGGTGTCATTAGCCACAGCTCCACTGCATAACCAGCATCCCCCACTAAGTGACCGTAAGGGATGCCCCACTGGAAAATATCTGGTACAGCTGCGTCAGATACCAGATGTGGGAATCGTGATAGCTTCCAGGGCAGCCAACACACACATTCATTATTATGCCCTGGGCATCGCACATGACCTGGCAGTTGATGGAGGGGAAGCCCTTGCAGTTGATGTAGACCCTACCCCACTCACGGAGTGAAATTTTGTAATGTATCTGTAGAAAGCTGTGTAGTCATCTTTATAAAGTAGGTAACTAACCTAGTATAGCTTCTGATGAATTGATGAATGAACCATGCATGAATGCTCACATGACATTTCTGTCACTTGTTTAAAATCTGTGTGCATTTGGCATACTGCTTGGCTTCTAAATGTGTCATTCTAATCCCAGTGAGCTGGACTTTTTCTGCATGCATTACTCAGGAAGTGGATAGCTCATGGCTCCTAACAGCCTTCCTTGAGAGTAGTGTTCTAAAATGGAAGGAAATATGGGGTAATATATTTTGCGACAGATGCTTGCCTGATTCAATAAAATAAGAGTTATCCTTTGATTTGTTGAAATAAGTGGGATAGGGGAACCATTATAAGAACTCTACTAGGGGTGCATACAGTAACCCTAGGATTAAACTAATGATTATGGGGGATGCATTGTCTAATGAGTTTAAAGAGGGGAGAGCAAATAAGCAGGGCTGGCCAGTGTGATTCTGATCCCTAAGGTGGTGGCACGGAGGGAAAATAGTTTTTTAAAAGATGAAGGGATGCTAAGTGTGGATATTTTTCCAATTTTTGCTGATGACTGCATATTATTAACATAAAGAAAGGATATGATTCCCACAAAAATATGGGAAGTCTTTGAAAATGTCAGGGAGCTATTAGGATGAGAGTACAAATGTAGTTAAACAGTTCAACAAAGAGTGATAAAGTCAAGGGCCCAGGAAAGGAACAGTGGGCTGAAGCTGTGCTGGAGGTATAGGACTGAGCAGATGGGAACAAGTCAAACACTCAGGGAATGTGAAGAGGTGAGAAGGCTACGGAAAGGGTGTATTGTGAACGATATTTGAAGTTGGTCATCTTTGGGGTTGCTGAGCTTTTAGTGCAATGGAGTACAACAGAGAGGAGTGAACATTAATAAAATATAAAGGCAAGCAAAAGGACTCTGTAGCCTCAGGTAAATAGAGGAAAAGAAAGTATAAGGACGCGTGGAAGTCCCACTTATTTAATTCTGTTAAATGGTGCTCTGACTACTGAGGAGGTGTCCATGCTAGTTGACCTTAGGGGTTGGGGGTTGGTATAATGGTTAAAGTGTTTATCTCAAACAGGAACAAACTGCAAACTGTTAAAAATCGGACGGCACACGATAATGACATGATAAGAGAGCTGAAAACCAATTTATTCCACGAACTGTACAAACCAAGTAGCACTACTACTTGGTTTGTACAGTTCGTGGAATAAATTGGTTTTCAGCTCTCTTATCGTGTGCCGTCCGATTTTTAACAGTTTAAAGTGTTTATCTCACAGACACCAGGTACAGGATTTGATTCTCACCTTTATAAGGGAAATTGTCTAGGCTTAAAATGGCCCACAAGGACAGCTAGCCTAATACTTGCCTATGAACCTATGAATATATTGTGGCAACTGAGTGAATCCTTCTGGTTAACCGAGGATGTCCACAAAGTAAAACAGTTTACTGATTGGTAGGCTGAGGCTATTCCAGACACTCACTAGAATCCAGCTGAACCCCCCCCCCCCCGAAAAATTGTGCTGTGGTAGCCCCCAATGTTTGATACCATGATGAAGTACAGTGCTCTGTAAAGTCCTTATATCAGCATGAGGAGTTGGCTGCTTTCACAGGAAGGCTTTAGTCTAGTGTTGTAATTAGCATATTGAACACTAGTTTTCTTCTAATCTCATTTGCAAAGAGCTTGGTGAACTTGTTGGCAGACTTTATCTACCTTAAATTTTGTCAAAATGTTGAAATGTAGTCCATGTGGGGGAAGAGGGAATGTTTATCTAAAAGTAATCCAAGGTATTTGTGGAGGACAACTGGTAGGATGGAATTGCCTTGTGGGTCTTTTATCTTCAGGAATGGATAGAGGATGTTTTTCAGTGGGTTTCAACAAGCATTGCTGTGGATTGACTATGACTGATTACTTCATTATCCTCAATCAGCTAAGGCCATAATACATTAAAACTTGTATATGAATTTGGAATCTTTTATGGGGTTAATTTGAGACAGGGGTTATAATGCCATTTGTAAAGAATCTGCAATTGTTTGAAGAAAGATTGGTTGCCAGGCTATTTACAAAGAGGAAAAACAACAGTAGCCCCAGGGCTAAACCCTACTCAAAGAAGTACTAATGGCCTGCTGTTATTCTAGCTAGGAGGTCATATTTGGTGATGTTCAACTAAATGCTTGTAAATCTTTTTAGTGAGTGTCAGATTAGGGCTATGGGTCAGAAAACATTTGGAGTGGGCTTATGGAGGCATGTTACATTATGGAAGGTAGGACAGCTGTAGTAACTCTTAGTTTATAAATATGAATAAAGGGGGTTGTTATACAGGAGATAACCTTTTAAGAAATTTGGGGTGCATGATACATCAACCTTGATTCCCTAAGGTGTCAGATTATTCATAGTTTTGGCTAGCCATTATGATTTTAAAGTGAAAATATGGTACAGGGGGTTCATACAGATTTGTAGCTAGCAATTCTATTGTATTATAATAAAATTATGTGTCGGTTAATTTTGTTACTAAGGACATTTTTAATGATATTTAGAGAATTGTCCGATAAGTTTAGTAGCCTTAGATATGTTTATTAACTTTTTTGTTGTTAACCTAAGGAATGTACAGTATTTTTTGATTTCTCCTGCATGGCCTAATGCCTAGTCTTATAGTTCAAGGCTTTTGCTGTGTAAGTGTTTTTCCTGAAGCTGAGTTTAGTTCTGAGAAGGGAAGCTTCTTATTAGCATTTGTAGGAGTCAGATTCCAGGAGCACCACACTTGTCCTCTCTGGGTGAAAGCAGAACTGATATTTTATTTATTTATTTAACATTTGTTTACTTGGAAAGTCCAACTTAGAACAAATCCAATTTCAGAGGAGGCCCAGAGAGAAACACTCCAGATGCATGTCTTTACAACATGGGAATATCTGGAGAAAACCCACACGAATGCAGGGAGAACATGCAGAGTCCACAGAGAAGGCACTCCAGCTGAGAATCAAACTGGAGAACCTCTTGCTGTGAGGTGACAACACTACTGCTTCACCACTGCACCATCCTACCCCCATGTAATCCAGAGGGAGCCTCTTCTTCTGAGCTGTATTAATTTTAGAGGTAACAGTCTATTCTGAATGGGTTGCAGTAAGTTGTAGAAGTCAGCAATTGCTGATGTTGGCTTGGTGACTGAGAATACATAGTTCCAGCCAATGACATTCATCTTTATTACTAGGCTGCTGTATTCAGCTTCAGAAATAGCTCTTATCTGTTTAAGTACTCCGGCAACTTATCACTCGAAAGGATGAAGACGACAATGCTGGGTAATGCTCGGTCAGCATGTTCAGGCACTTTTTTATAGGACATTTATCAGAGAAATTACAGACCTGACTGCTATGGAAGTAGCAGTGGACTGCAGGCATGTCCTGTGGGTTTGTTCACTTGGTACAGAGGTTTAGGATAATGTGCTGCTACACACAGACCCCACAACAACTGTGCGTTTCATTTCCATAACCTTCATTTGCCAGACTTATGGCTCTGAGTAAGCAATCAGACATTGTTCACAGGCTGTCACTGAAAAGAGAATATGTGACCACTGGGCTAACCTGGTTAGCAAATGTAATTATTCTTATCATTATTTCTGTGAGGGTGTTGAGGGCAACTCTGTATTTAATTGCTTCTTAGAGTTGCTTTGCAAGTTTACCTTTAGGTCCCCAAGAATAATGATTTTTTTAAATTTAGTACAAATACCAGGTTTGAATAAATGCACGTGCTATTCTATTAGCTTTGACTGAAGAAAGTGGTGAAATATAGATGATTTTTATAATCACTGCCTCCAGGAGAAAGACTGTCCCGGGGATTCATTAAGCTTGCGCCATGCGCCGGAATAGCGTCGGTGATCTAGCGCCAAATATGGCTGTTGAACGATTCAGGTAAGAGCTGTTTCCATGTGCACTACAAGCATATGCCAGAGCTGCGCAGCTCCCGGCGCATGTATGATAATTACCCCATGCGCAGCAGTGTAGCATGCAAATGAATGTATATAGCGATTCATGAAGTTGTGCAGGCGTAGCATAAGCATGTAGAAATGTAAACCAAAAAAAACGGTTTACCTGTTGTCAAACATAAAATCAGAGCCAGGAAAGCGGACCAAACTTACGTGTTATAATGTTAATATATGCCAATGGCTAAATATATAGCCAATGGCATAAAACAACATGCACAACATATACAAAATAACATTTAATGTCATGGCCACACCAACACAAAGTAAAACTGCAGTGCATCGGTGCGCAAATGGGATCATAATGAAAATATATTTAGATGTCATAAAACTGTAATGTATCGCAATTCATGATATTTCCATAATAGTCAATGGCACACATGCTACACCACAACCATGGCGCAAGGGTTGCAAAGGGTCTGTGACAGTGTTCTGTGCGGTAACTAGGAATTAGCAGTCAATGCCATGCAAATGAGTCAAGTAATACTGAATCGCAAACGTCCCACCGGTGTAAGGATGTATCACACGGCATAGCATTACAACACCGAGGAGTAGCCTGGAGGTAAACATGACATCAAGAGAGGGGCGCGCCACCATATCTGTAAGCACATTGGATCATTGCTAATCCATGTTGGGTGTTGCTAAGCAAAGCTGCAGGATAGGGGTGTGGAAGTAACCATAGCTTTGCTTAGCTGAGAGCACACAAGGTAACCGAAAGTTCATGTTAACGTGGATGAAAACGCGCATGAAACCCAGTAAACGGATCTGTGCGGCGCGCACCACAGCTGAAACATGAAGGATATGGGAAGACAATAAGGAAATGCTGCAGCATGGTAATTGGAGTACAAATGAGTAATTAACACCTAGAAACCTATAGTGGGCCAGAGACAACAGCTAACAAGGCTGCTGGCAGCTACCTGCAGAACAGGAAAGGGGAGGTGCTGTACAGCTTAAAAAAGAGAACTGTCACAGCAGAACAAAGCAAACTTGCTGTAGATCAGCTACATAACACATTTCCCAACACAATCCTGGGTTGTGGAAGCACAAAACAAGAAAGGCGGCAGCTGGATGCATGCCTGACAATGGGAGGTGAATCGGGTTGAAAATAGAAGTAAAAGGCAATAGATAAATCACGGCAGACAAGTGTAAGTCAACACCAAAGGCCCCACAATAGCAGTACCTGCTGTAAAACCAATAATTAAGATACCCTGCAGCTGGAATAGCACAAACACACCCAATTACACCAGCATCATCCATTGCACAATAGTATAAGATGTGCAAGCCCCACACACACACTTGTGTATTCCCAGACACTCTGCACCATTGGTGTATACAGACGGGGAGCTTTTAATATGTATATGTTAGGGGCTACCATAGCTTTGATTCACCAGCATGTGTTGGAGACTGACAGTGGTGTGGAAGATGATGTTGACAACCATCTCAGGCACCGGAGGAGGAGACGAGTGTTCAGACCCAGAGTAACCTACCAGGGACTACATGATCTGGAGATAGTAGAGCATTACAGGGTGGACAGGGACATCATACAGCAACTTGTTGAGCTGTGCCAGCCACACCTCAGAGCCAGAAGTAACAGAGGGGAACCCATCCCAGTGGACATGAAGGTATGTGTAAGCTTGAGAATACTAGCCACAGGTACCTTCCAAAGGCCAACTGGGGATATCACAGGGATCTCACAGGCATCAGCATTCAGGGTACTCCACCAGTTCCTGGATGCCATGTTATCACATGCCAATGAGCACATACACTTCCCCGAATGCAGGAAGAGTTGGCCAGCAATATACTTCTCTTCTTCCATGTGTCGGACTACCCGGAGGTACTGGGTGCAATAGACTGCACACACATACACATCAAGTCACCACCCAGTGAGCAGGGTAGGCACTACATATACCACAAGGGATTCCCCTCCATCAACTGCCAGGTCATGTGCAATGCCCAAGGCATTATCATGGATGTGTGTGCTGGCAGTCCTGGAAGCTATCACAACTCCCACATCTGGCATGTCTCACAGCTGTATCAGGCATTTGCCAGGGGGGACATCCTATATAGCCACCTGGTGGGGGATGCTGGCTATGCACTGGAACCATGGATGATGACACCCATCTGAAATGCAAACACAGCCATGCAAGAACGCCATAATGAGGCACACGCAGAAACCAGAATCATCATAGAGCACGTGTTTGTGATGCTGAAATCACGGTTCCATTGCTTGGACATATCCGGTGGAGCCTTGCAGTACTCTCCAGGAACGTGTGCCCACATCTTCATAGTATGTGCCATGCTACACAATATGATCCTGCAGAAACAGCTGCAGCAGGGACAGAATGGTGAAGGCCCTCACAGCCCACCACCATTGCCAAGGGACCCACAGGCACAGGGGGGCTCAGACCTTGAACACCCTGTGCTAGCCCCAGTAGACAGATGGAGGCATGCCCAGTATGCCCATGCCTTGGCAAAGAGGGAACGTATAGCGCACACACTGACCTATGTAGGCACTCATGGACTGACACCCTTCGCCACCTGCACACACAGCACACATGGATGGCACACACACACGACCACCTGTAAATTGTCATGTATAGGTGGTCTACTGTGTGCATCCTACATAGGTAGCCCTCAACTATTGTACACACAACCGCCATTGGCACAAGGTAAGTCAATACCTGAACAGTATATTAAGCTATCAGCACGTGTCCATACTGTATGTACAGGTTCATAGATACATAGGTAGGTACATGCCCAACCGCCGAGGCCACTCATAAGCATAGGCAAAATGTGTCTGCTGTCGCCACCCCATCGATCAACTAACTGTCCCTCCATGGAGCAGAGCCACTTGAGGGATCCCTGGGATGTAGCTACCATTCACCACCCACTCTGCAAGGATTCCCCGGAGTGTTAGTGAGGGGTTTTGTATAATGTAATCAGGGATGTGTTTCCAAATAATGGGGAGTATCCCTGACAGGAATCTTCACAGATGTGTACATGTTACATAGTATACCTTAAACACAGCTTGCATATATAGGTTGTTCTCCACAGAATAATAAACATGTGGAACACACAAGCAACCGCTGAAATGTGCGTTCATCACCCTTGCACAACCAGTGCCTTTTCTGAGAGGTAAGATATCACTGCCAGGATTAGGACACGCAACCATGTACACATTCATCAAAATAAAAAAACACTAAGCTACCTGAGATGTACCAATGGCAGTCGTGTATACTGACAGGATAAAACACAAAAGGTAGGAATGTGTTGAAAAAGGACAAACCGGCATGTACACAATGAAAGGTGTATGTTTTTTATATACATATATATATATATATATATATATAATGTATATATATATATATATATATATATATATATATATATATATATATATATATATAAATATATATATATATATATATATATATATATATATATATATATATATATATATATATATATATATATATATATATATATATATATATATATATATATATATATATATATATATATATATATATATATATATATATACACACACACACACACACACACACACACACACATTTTTTTTATACATATTTATATATATATATATATATATATATATATATATATATATATATATATATATATATATATATACATATATATATAGAGAGAGAGAGATATGTTGATATATGGGATATACATATATATGTAGATATATAGGTAGGTTAACAATATCTACATAACCATGGAGGTACATATAAATGGGATACCTACCACATACCGACTGCTTTACATACCAACACACGTAATCCCGAGGCTTAAGGTCCGAAAGAACACAGTACCAAAACACCAGATGTGCGAGATGTAATCTCACGATGTTAATGGACAATTAGTCAGTGCTTCTGGTGTTGTGGTTTGGGTAGGTTACTGTGTGTACGTGTGTTTCTTAGGGCTGTAGTGCATGTAAGTGTGTGTTCTGTGTGTGGTGTGTGTTGTTGGGGGACTGTAATGTGTGGTTGTGGGTTAGCTTTGTGCATCTGTTTGCGCAACCTAGGATGTAGAATATTAAAGTAGGGGGTGGTGTGTGTGGCGCAGACACCTACATGGGGTGTGTAGGGGGGCTTGGCAACCTACTTGTACATAGTGTAGGATGGTTTGTTTGGATGTTTTGGGTAGCAACATGTTCATGTGTGTGTTCCATGTTCGTGTTACCTTCGCGAGTTACTGTCGATGTTGGTAATGTGGGGTATGGGAGTCTGTTCCCGGGACTGTGTGTGTCAGAACACTGTGGTGTCGGGATTCCGTAGGTCTCCTGTATACAGCAATTGAAGTGTTCACATATGTGTATAACATAGACCATAACAATCACACATTCCGCCACTACCAACCTTTATGAACAAAGGATATGGAGAGTATATGCCTATGTTGTGTCTTTTGGCTTATCCCGGTTAGGGGTCGCCACAGCGGAACGCCGGTCTGCTAATGTTTGGTAGTGGACTTTTATGTGCCAAGTTACCAGCCCTGACACACAACCTTTAATGAAGGCACGTCCATTCATGCATGCCTCCACACAGAAGATGCTCTAGCTGAGAATGGAATGCAACAATGTCTTGCTGTGAGGCGACCACGCTACCGCAGCACCACTACAAATATGTGCTATGGACATGAGCCAGTGATAGTGTTACCACCTGTTCCACTTTCCGAGGGACACTCACTCTTTGGGCGGTTGTGTCCTGACCAAATATATTAAACGTGGCAAATGTCCTGGGATTGTAGGACATAATTATGTGCCATATGTACTGTAATAGTTGCATACAATAGTTATTTATGTATCTAAAGTACCTACATGGTACAGGAAACAGGATAAGCTACTAAACTGCTACAAGAATAAGTATATAATTAGGCAAGAAAGGAAAGTTCTATCCCTTGTACTGACCATGGGTTTGTGTTGGCCTGTAAAATCAGATGTGTGTCCCAAAAAGGACCCACTATGGACATATGAAAAGGTGGCAATCCTAGCCAAAGAGGGTCAGTCACCAACACAACTAAGATGACTGCAAATACCTATGACAGAAATACACAGCTATCATGTAGCAACACGTTATTACATTCAGATGTATTACCGAAGGGATTCAAGGACTAACATCACCTGCATGATATACAGGAACCACATAGCAGTGCTTTAATGAATCAGCCTGCAAATACCATTGTATTAGTCCACAAAAGGATAGGTGTTCAAATAGGGAAGGAACCATCACGCACATAGCAATTATGTATAAAAGCAGTTCCTACACACTTGCATTTGCTACACCCACCATCACCCCCACACCCAAACATATTACAATATAAACTGTAATAACATCACAAATCATTCACACACTGTACATCTGCAGAAGCCTTAACATACCTTGTCAGAGACACACCAACATGGCCCTAAGTGAAATAGCGGCTGTTATACAATGGAACAGCTGCTGATGTAATAGGGTTTGTTTGCACTAATCCCATTTCAGAGGGTTGTGCGTACACCGGGATATGTTAGCAATTAGTGAGTAACAGCACAGTATGCAACACTTGTACACCAAATCAAGGATGTCTGGTGAGCACACTGTACACCACATAACAGTTCATGAATAGTCATACGGCCTTGAGTTGGCCAAACATCCTTGCCAGACTTAAACATCTGCAGAAGTATCAGGTACAAACAAACCCTGCATAAGTAGCACTGTTCCGAAATATAACAGCTGTACTCACATGCAGAACTAAATCATCTAGCCATTACTCACAGTCCACGGGAGTCATGAAGCTAATATATCTCTGTGTGCCTCCATATACCTGTTGAAATATATCGCAATAACACATCTAGGCTGTCTCCTTCGAAAGTAGCGCAAACGGACAACACCCAAAAGGAGTACTCATTTATACACCACTGTTGCCATGGTATCAGCTAATGGAGTAGCTGCACAGCTGATGTGCATCCAATTAACTACTTTGGAACAGCAGTTGGTAAACAGGATACCACATGTTACAGATATGTAACTAGAAAAGGATGTGTTATCACACATTCAAGCCACCCGTATATACCAGCGGAACATTACAAAGAACATTGAAACACAAACTGAAAAGGATTGAATCAATAGTTAACGACACCTCGCATTACTAATAAGGTATGTAGAACAGTCAGTATGTCTGTGTATGTAGTACTATTCTGTAGTATTTAAAGTGCACGCAATCCATATAGTGGAAACAGTTATCTTGTAGTGATGTATTGTTGAGCATAGTCACGCTTGTAGTATTTATGTGTACTGCTGTAAGTCACAAGGCAAACACCACATACACCACAAGGGATGCTATATAAGGGCTTTGAACAGAAATACTCCTCACCAGCCGTCAGTGGCCGGGTTGGTCCAACAAGTATGTGCTATAACAGGGGATATTATATGTTGATATATTGTAACTGTAGCCATATGTATGGGTGTATTACAGAGAATAACATGTGGAAGGTTGGGCCACTGTGCAAGTATGTTTTACATTGTGGGATATTGTGCCAATAACAGTTTAATGTACAATATTGTAGACAGATATGTATTACAAGCTACATCGCATTACTGTAATGGTAGGCAAACATTAGTTATGTCAATTGGCATTTACTATATACAATAACAGGATACATATGTCTTTTAGTGAGCCTACAGTTTATCAGCATGATAGCAAAGTAAAACAGAAGAGCTATTTAACTATCCATGCACATATGACATGTAATATGTGCAAAGGTAGGTACTAGGCTGTCTTACCAAGGGTATCTGTAAGCCTAGCTAGCATGTGTTGTCGTTCGCCACCCCCATAGGTTGGTTCCCCGTGCCACTGAATGGTAGAGCCAATAGTTCCCTGTGCCTCTCTCTATCCAGCAGAGTCACTGCAGTGATCCCCAGGTACATGTCTGTCTCCCATCCACACGTCAAGGTTTCCCTTGAAGAGTGCTCGTGAGGGGCCCTGCCTGATTTACATTGGAATCACGTTCCAAAGCATAGGGAGTTTCTGGGTCAGGAATCTATCTGTTCAGCACGTCCTACTCATCATTGTGGTTAGGTGTATATCCCTAGAGCATGTGGCTCTCAGGGGCTTCTGTTTAGGTGGAGCATATCCAGCAATACAGGGTTGGACATGGGCCTTGTATGTCAAGCAGTGATCACCTGTGAGTATGCGGTATGCAACTGAGTACAGCTGGACTTTCATAGGTTGGGCTGCATAGGTCATCTGTTTGAGGTCAGTAATCCTCTTGGTGTGGTACTGGTGTGGTCTTCCAAGCTGTTGCAGTTGTCTTGTAAGGTATATCCCAAATGGGGTGTTGTATCCTTTAATGGGTGTGATATGACATGTGTAGAGTCACAATGGCCCCTCTGATCTGGATGCGAACCCATTAGAGATTAGGGGGGGCCATGTAGAAGGATATTCTAACCACCTTGTCATTATGGCATCGAAGGAGAGATTGCTATCTACTGGTGTTTCCAGATCCTGTATTACTTTTTTTGTATGTAGGGAACTAGCACCTATGTGGTAGTCTGTGGGTAATTAGTTATATCCAAAGGGGATAACTGTGTACTTTTAGGCATTCAGCTCGACGCCATGATATTAACACCAGGTATCTGTCTCAGTGTGACCCTTCCAGAGGGTGTCTGTAATAGCTGGGGAAACAATTATGTCCCCTAGTTTGCAGTCATCTGCAAACTTTTTCAGCCAAAGCCCTCCTGTGTTGTCTGTATGTCAGAGAAGTATATACCGAACATGAGGGGTCCTAGGACTGAGCCCTGGGGGGGGGGGTGGCAGTTGTAACTTGTATAAAGTCGGACCTAGGGTATGCAACTCCTACTGTGTGTGTTCTGTCCGTGAGCCAATTTGCAAACCATCACATGACATAGGGGTTAATGTTCAGGCAGATGGGTATGTTGATAATACCAGAAGGAGGAATAGGTTCATAGGTTCATAGGTAGGTACTAGGCTATTGGCCCTAGGGCCTATATAAGCCTAGCCAAAAAATGTACCCTGGCTTTCGCCACCCAAGAAAATTATTTTCCTATGCCCCTGTCTAGCAGAGCCACAGAAGTGATCCCTGGGGCGAATTTCCCATTTCCCATCCAATCATCAAGATTTTTCTTGAAGAGTGCTAATGAGGAGCTCTGTTTGACATAGATAGGTAGTCTGTTACAGAGTATGGGAAGTCTCTGGGACAGGAATCTATCTCTCCAGCATGTTCTGTTTATTGTGGTGACAAGGTTTAGGTCCCTAGCGTGTAGCTCGGAGGGATTGGGATTTCTTTAAGTGGAGCATGTCCAACAGCTCTGGGTTTGACATAGCTTTGTATGTTAGGCAGAGATCGCCCCTGGGTAGGTGATATGTGATGGAGTAAAGCTGTAGTTTTTTGAGACGGTCTGTGTAGGGCATCTGTTTGAGGCCAGTAATCCTCTTTGTGAGGTATTTCTGTGGTCTTTCCAGTTGTTGTAGATGTTTTGTGAAGTACATACCAAAGGGGGCGTTGTACTCTATAATGGGTCTAATGAGTGATGAGTAGAGGGGAACAATGACATCTTTTTTCTGGATGAGAATCCTTTTGTGATGAGATGAGCCACGTAGAAGGATTTCCTGACCACTGTGGCGATGTGATTATCAAAGGAGAGACTACTGTCCACCTGTGTCCCAAGGTCTCTTATCACATTTTCAGCATTAAGCAGACTACCAGCTATGTGGTAGTTCATGGGTACATAGTCTTTACCAAAGGGGATGACAATACACTTTTTGGCATTGAGCTTCAGGCCATGGCTTTGACACCAGGTATCTGTCTCAGTGAGGCCCTTTTGTAGTTTGTCTACATCATTAGGAGTTTCGATTATGGCTCCTAGTTTGCAGTCATCTGCAAACTTTGTTAGCCAAAGACCTTCTGTGTTAGCCTGCACTTCAGAGAAGTAGATACCAAACAGGATGTCCAGATTCATCAGATAGACAGGTGAGAACACTGGCAGTTGACTCTTGGACATGCCTGAATATAGAACTACATTCACCTAGATAAGTGAGGAAAGTGAGTACAACATCTACATTACTCTACGCAAGTGAGAAAAGTATGTACAAAACCTGTTCACCCTTACCTGTAGTTGATGTGGAAGATTGAGTGCTATAATAATCATTAGCTTACGTACTGTTTACAAGTCCTGAACAAGTGCTTAGCATGAATAAGCAATCCATATATGGTCTTGGATAATACAAAAACATGGCCCCTCCCCCCAACAGGTACACAAGTATATAGCCATGTACACCACAGGGCCCCTGTATCCACAACTATGCAGGTACAAGCTGCAATCAGTCTGCATGGGACCTGCCCACATCACAGGTTGTATCATACACATATGACAAAACAAGATACTCTCCACGTACACATCATGTAAAACATAGCTCCATGTCAGGTTGTGTACACACTGAATGGTGCACACCAACAGGTATCACAACCCAACAAAGGGGGAGACACCACTGATAATGGGATGTACTGCACTACTACCCTGCTGAGGCTGGACTGGAAGGCCATGAACCTTGATCACTTAAGTGATGTCAGCAGTACAGATGTAGATGACAGTATGGTTGATGTCACACTGCATATCATAACCTTGCCAGGTCATAGGACATCATCACCCATTCCTATGTCACAAGAGTGTTTTGCAACAGGATTTCTGGCAGAAACAACACTACAGAAGGTGTCTGAATAATATGTGATCATCACACCAGTGGCAGCTACAGTATGTCATGGTTAATGAATTCTATTCCCCCTCATTGTAGTCCATACCTCACAGACAAACAGAAGGCATCTGCCTATTGAAGTATGCGAATGACTATGACCTAGGAGCAATAGCTGACTCACATTGTCACCCTTATGTTAATAACCCTGTACCCATGAACTACCACCTAGGCAGCAGTCATCATAATGGACACTTGTGTGTGAGGGATGCAGCTGGGCAGTTGTCTTTCCTGTGATAGCTACGTCACCACACCTGTCTAGGAGTCATATGTGACAACCCTAATAATAACAGGGTGCCATTCATGAATACAGAGATCATTGTCCAGCCATACAGACCACTCAAGTGACACATATCAGATCACATATTTCTTTTAATGGGTATTGGCCATGTACAGATGGGCTACACCAACCGTCCCATTCCCCATCTCCACTATGTAGCATGATGCATGCACTTACATAGCCAAACTGGAAGCAAAGCTCTCTCTGGTCAAGACTGTGCTGAACAGTCAAGAGGAGAAGGCTAACACCTGCATTACACCTCTAGCAACTCATAGCCCTTCAAAACCCACACCATCAACTCCCACACATAGCAACACTAAACCCACATATGCGGAGGCCCTTAACATTAACCTGCCCAAGCAACAAGGACTTCCGAAGCCAAAACACAAACAAACACCAGTCACAACCAAAGTGACACATAGCTCACAACACCAGTGTGCTACCCAACAACAGCCCCTAAAGCAAGACAATGTACACAACACTTTAGTCATAGGTGACTCTATAGTCAGGCACACTGATGTCCCACTCACCAGGCTGAACAAGGAGAAAATTACAGTCAGCTGCCTGTCAGGTGCCAGGATCCGCCACATAACACATGCACTCAAGTCACTCCACAACAAGTACAAATACGACTCTGTCATTGTCTATGCTGGAGTAAATGACTTGAGACGTACCTCCCTGGACTACATGAAAAGAGACATGGAAGAGCTCTTGGATCATGTGACCCAAGCAAGTATGACCCTAGCCCTGAGTAGCATCCTGCCTTCACCCAGAATGATACCACAGTATAAGGACAAAATGACTGACTTCAAGAATTGACTAAGCTTCTGGTGTCATTCAAAGGGGATCTAGTATTTGTCTGCCTGGGAAGACATGATAGACAAACAATGATGCTTTGCCAGAGATGGTCTGTACCTGTCACCCCTGGGATTCAGGTTACTGGCTAAAGCTCTTGCCACCTCTATAGTGCCTTTTTTAGGCAAGGTTCAAAGGATAAAACCACCATGGTAACAGATACAAGCATGCAAAATCTGAAGGTAATGCTACTCAATGCTAGAAGTCTAAACCTCAAAATGCACTCTCGAGGCACTCCTAAAAATGGAGAACATCAATATCTGTGCAGTGACTGAGACCTGGTTCAAGGCTCCAGAGAGCACCCCTGCAATACCAGGCTACAATTCTTACCACACTTTTTGGCCACAAAACCAAGACCGAAACACTAAAGGTGGAGGAGTGTCCATATTCACCAATGATATTCACACCTCCAAGCTAGTTGCCCAACACAATGCATCTGAAATTCTCCAGGTGCAACTAACACTAGGTAAGACTGCAATCCAAATTGTAGCTTGCTACAGATCCTCCACCATACTCCAACATTCTCACTACAGCTTCCTAAACATACTGGAAAATATTACGATACAACCAAACACCCTAATACTGGGTGATTTCAACTACCCTGCCATTAATTGGAAAACTACTCGGGTACCAACTCCTTTTCCCAACGGTTCTTGGAATTCATAAATTCCAATGTCCTGAATCAACTAATCCATTGTCCCACCAGGGGCTCCAATATCCTAGACCTGGTCATTACCAACATGGGAGATAGATGCTCCACATCAGTAGTCACCCCCTCATTGGTCAGGTCTGACAATAAGCAAATCACCCTTGACATCCACATCCCACCCCCACCCCCCCAGTAAGGAAACCTCCTTAAAAAACTTCTCCAAAGCCAACTTCATGCTACTGAAGTGACAAACTTCACAACACCCACTCAGACGGGATCTGGAAGTTCGACTGTAGAATCCTACACTAAGGCACTGTAGGAGCACATCCACTCGTGCATGAATCGTGCCATCCCAAATAGAACCAAGATGCTCTTCTCAAAAAAAGTAAGCCAATCTGGTGGTCCCCTGCAATAAACAAACTATACAACAGAAGGAAGAAACTGTTGCAGAAAACAGGAAAATCCCAGGATGCAAAAAACTCCCTCACCAGCCTCAGTAAGAAGCTGAGATCCCTCATAAAATCCTCAAAAGCTAGTTACAAAAATAAAATTGCCAAAGATTCAAAAGACAACCACAAGGCATTCTATAGTTATGTAAAAAATCTAAATGGCAATGCTCAGATCTACTCTGAGCTACAACAGAATGGCATTAAATATACTGATCCCAAGGATATTGCCAATATCCTGGCAGATCGATTTAGTGCCAACTTCACTCCCCTCTCACCCCCTAAAGGGCCCATCTCAATACCAAATGATTGGCAAATTCCAATAATCACAGTCACACAGGTAGAAACAGCACTCTCCAAAGCTAAGAATACAGCATCCATGGGACCAGATGACATCCCAGGCTGTGTACTACATGAACTACAAAATGAACTGGCACCCCACCTAAGTGTCATGTTTAATCATAGCCTCACATCAGGCTTCATGCCCACTGAGTGGCGCACAGCTACAGTTATCCCGCTCCACAAGGGAGGATCCGCCTTGGATCCTGGGAACTACCATCCCATCAGTCTGACAAGCCTGATCTGCAAGTTCATGGAATGCATTATCATGGAACTTATAAGCAAAGACATTGGCGACCTCCAGACACTGGACCCCACCCAGTTTAGGTTTGTGAAGGGACGATCTTGTCTCCTGAATCTGATTGACTTCTTCAAATCAGTCTCCAGAGCTGTGAACGAGGGTAAGGCGGTCCACACAGCCTATCTGGACCTCACCAAGGCCTTCGACACCACCCCCCACTCTGGAATCATAGATAAACTTACTAAGCTGGGTATAAATCCCTACGTCACTCGATGGGTTGCCAACTGGCTTACTAACAGAACCCAGACTGTAAAAGTAGCTGACTCCAAATCCAGCTCCAGACAAGTGACAAGTGGAGTACCTCAGGGTTCAGTCCTGGGACCACTCTTGTTTGGCATCTACTTCTCTGAAGTACAGGCCAACACTAAGGGACTCTGGCTAACAAAGTTTGCAGATGACTGCAAACTGGGAGCCATTACTGAATCCCCAAATTATGTGGATATTCTACAAAAGGGCCTTACAGAAACAGATACCTGGTGCCAGAGCCATGGGCTCAAGCTTAATGCCAAGAAATGTATAGTTATCCCCTTGGGAAAAAAAACATGTACCCATGAACTACCACACAGGTGGCAGGACACTAAACATCAAAAGTGTGATGAGAGACTTAGGGACACAAGTGGACAGTCGTCTCAATTTCAATAACCACATCGCCACAACAGTCAGGAAATCCTTCTATGTGGCACACCTCTTCACTAAGGGCTTTTCATCTAGTAAAAAGGAGGTCATTGTCCCACTGTACTCATCCCTCATTAGACCCATTATAGAGTATAATGCCCCATTTGGTATGTACCTCACAAGACATCTGCAACAGCTTAAAGGCCACAGAAATGCCTCACTAAAAGAATCACAGGCCTAAAGCAGATGTCATTTGCTGACCGTCTAAAAATCTCCAGCTATACTCTGTGGCATATCATCTACTCAGAGGTGATCTCTGCTTAACATACAAGGCCATGTCAAACCCTGAGCTGTTGGACATGCTCCACTTAAAGAAATCCCAATCCCTCAGAGCCACACGTTCCAGGGATCTAAACCTTATCATCACAATGAACAAAACATGCTGGAGGGATAGGTTCCTGACCCAGAGACTCCCCATACTCTGGAATAGACTGCCCATACATGTCAAGCAGAGTGCCTCATTGGCCCTCTTCAAAAGAAACCTTGATGATTGGATGGGAGATAGGAAATTTGCCCCAGGAATCATGTCAGTTGTCCTGCTAGATGGGGCCCAGAGAAGTAAATATTGTGGGAATAAATTTCCAGGGAATTGTTATGGCTAGGCTTGCATAGGCCTTAGGGCCGATAGCCTAGTACCGACCTATGAACCTATGAACCTATGAATAAATCCATGTCCAACCCAGTGATGTTGGACATGCTACACATACTCATCTGGATCTCGAACATATACTTCATGGACATCCACCTACCACATGCTGGACAGATCCTTGTCCCATACACTTGACATAGTCCTGCCATACTATGCATTCCTGTCTATCAAAGCTGCACATTGCTCCTCTCTCAGACATGGTGTGATGACCGCATGGTAATGCATTGTATATGTATCATTAACCATGTGGATCAGTAATGTGGCACTGCTCCACCTGGCCCCACAGACCCACCTCTCTGCTACTGCCAGGTAATCTTTCATCCTAAATGCATACATGGCCCATGGCATATAGCTCACTAGTTGACTTTGACTGTACATGCCATAGTTGATATCCATCCCTGCAAATACCATCTGGCTAGCCAGTGTCCCATGTGTATCACATGTGCAACACAGGTGATACATGACAGGATTTTGAATAACTGTACAGTGCTGTGTAGATGTATATGGCAGAACGCATACATGTAAAACCTTATGTGAGCATGTCTGCAGGTCACAGGTCATGTCTGTTAAGGCAGTGTAAGTCCTTATATGTGACATATACACTGCATCAAGGTCGACTGCATTAATGTGGACAAATCCAGCCATGTGCTGATAGGTAGGAACACCAGTACAGGCAAACAGACATGTCCACATTAAGACAGCAACCACATGAAGTATGAGCAATGTAATCAGTGACACACACACATATATGGTGATAATATCCACTCAACATTGAGTGTCACATGTGTGTGACACAAACACATCAATGTCATGTAGGTTTGCAAATACAACTATTTAAACTGAATTAATGTGATACGCATGTATGTTCAGCTGTAGCTCTGTATGTCTCTGAGATACTGTGACCTGTCTCCATCATTATGTCTTCCAGGTATGCCACATCCAAGGCTTCCTCCTTTTACACGCTTGGAGAATGAGGCCTTCATCTCATACCTACTCGATAATCATGACATCCTCTTCAGCCATATGCCACAGGATGCACAGCAGCTGGATGCCCTGTGGATGGAACTTCGCAGGAAGGTTAATGATGTGGGTGGCCACAACCGCACATATCAGCAGGTGCGCAGACACTGTACAGACCTCATTAGATGGGCAAAACAGCGTGCGAATGCAATCACCAGGGAATAAGGTGCAACAGGTGGTTGACCACCAACTCAGCCCCCACTCAAACGTACCGAGGAGCTACTGGCCAACCTGGGGACACCTGCAGAACCATATCCACAAGCCTTAGCCGATATTGTGGAGGTGGGTGTCTCTCAACCACTGAGCCTGGATTTGCCTGGTAAGTCAGTACAACACCTATAACAACTATATTCCATATAACCGCATGTGTAACTGTACAATATGTAATGTAACATCATATGCAAGGCAAGTATGCACACATGCTGCATACTATAGTATGCTACTCTGTGTATGCACACATGTGCATACACCATAGTATAGTCTAATGTACTGGTGTATGTGTTATGCACATTGCTCCCTGCAGCCTTTATACAGGGGTGGATTATGCTCATACTGCTGTGTTACTCCTATTTAGGTACCTCTGGCATTCCGCGGCGACAGCAGCCCGTTGCAGGTGAGAGTGTTATTATTTATCAGGAACCGTAATGCACAAATCTGTCTGCCATGTGGCCATTCACAACATGTGCACATAATGTATGGTCCTGTCACAATATACAGGTCAGACTTGCAATGCATCACAATGACTATCCATGTGCCACACTTGCAAACTATGTGAATCATCTCACTGACATGAATCCTCACAAACTTTATTGCCAGATGTGTTGACAGCTGTGCATACAATGGTGGAGGTGCTGTTCACTTTAGGAACGTACAACAGATCTGATCGACACATGTGGTGAATACAACCAGTACTACACAGTGGGCTGGAGTATGGCCAGCACACAGGTTTCACCGGTGTGGATCATAGCCCTGCTATGAATGTCACACAATGTGATGTGCTATCTTGACATGTCCATGACATATATTGGCCTGGCTGCTACACTGCCTACCTAACCTGAAAACATATCCCACATACCACCCTTTATCTGCATAACCCTGTTGTCAGTGGAGCATATATGTCATATGGGACAACACAGACATGTGAAATAGATGCCCATCACTATAATTTGGACAACACATGTACACACATGGCCATGGAGGATGGCCAGAGATATGGAGCAACACACACAGTAGAAGTGTTGTGCTTGTGTGTACACCCTGTCATACAATGGCTACACATGGTTTGGCCATGGCCTTTGTATAATGGTCATAATGTAGATGTGGAACGCTAGACATCCTACAGGCCTGTGCACATCTTGTGTAGGCGTAACATCAATCCACCACATAGGATGTGCTGAACATCTTGAGGGTGTTGCAACATGACAGCAGTTACCTGTACAGTATCCACATCAGGCCACAAATACAGTACATTCCTATTGCTGGTGATGGACATAAATGCCATACTAGCTCCTCATGTGTGTGTGTGTGTGTGTGTGTGTGTGTGTGTGTGTGTGTGTGTGTGTGTGTGTGTGTGTGTGGTACACAGATGTCATGTGGGACATGGTGTACCATGTTCGCCATGTCTGCCCATAGTTGCCAGGCTGCAGCAATATGGTTGCAGATGTGCAGGGATGTCATCTGTATACCCATGAGTGACCTGTGTCACAACTTCCACATCATGGTTTAGTGTGTATATACCTGAGTGATGTGGGACACATTCCACAGTATATATGTATTGTATCTGAACACAGTCATGGCTATGAACCCTGTCTTTAACTCACACTGTAGAGCACTAGAGACTCCTCATGATTCCCTGCAATGGCCATGCACATCAGCTAAATTTGACGTATATCTGTAAGGTGGACAGACAACACTGAATTGGTACACCATTGCCCCACTGTATATATAACAGGGCACCATTGTGTTAAACATGTACGCATGTCACTGCACACGTCAGCAGATCACATGTTATACTACATGTGATTATCAAGATCATATGCCACACATCAGGCAGGTGTACTGTTAAACTGTGCTGGTCCAAAAGGTGTAACACAGGGATGTATGCTAACCACTACTATGATTGTGTAATTTGCATGCCGTCTGCTATCACACATGCATGCTGTTGTGTGCAACCTAGGGATGTATGATAACTACCACTATTATTGTCTGCGCTGCATGCCGTCTGCAGTATCACATGCATGTTGCATGCCTTCTGTCATATCACATGCATGTGTGTGTGTGTCTATTGTATAGATTGTAATGTACAGTTCTTGTCTGCCCTCACAGGTGATGTAGGTGTATTGCCCTCCTGTGGTACATCAGATGTTAGTGCCCCCACAGACTCTAGCAGTGATGATGAATGTATGATTGGGTCACAGGCAGAGTTGTCAGGGGCTGAAACTGTGCCATTGGTTGCCATTCCATCTATATCCACTTCATTCCCGCACACAGATCCCATACCTTCACATACCCCATCACCAGTGGCCAAAGAGCAAGGACATTTGGCATGTGGTAGCTTGGAACAGAATAGTGTGGGGGCTATGGAAGGTGTGCCTGCACACCATGGTGTCAGCCAAACTACTGGTGGTGCCCCACACAGACACATGGTCAGTGCTGCTCATAGGAGGACCTCTGGCCAACATGCTCCTGCACGACAGAACAGTAGTTAGGTCAGTGTTCTACTCCCACACTTGCCGTGTGTGTGTGTCTTCCCATTTGCCTGAGGACTGAGTAATAACTTTATACTGTTCACACTCCATACATTTCTTATACTCACCCTTAGCAAGGCCGATGATGTCACCCATCTACAAATACACCTCTGGGAGTACTGCATCCCAGTAATCTCTGTAACATGTTCTGTAACTGCATAATGCTGTAGTGTAATAAAGTAGTTAGGTTGGTGTTCTAGTCCCACACTTGCTGTGTGTGTATGTGTCTCCCCGTTTGCCTGAGGACTGAGTAATACCTTTATACTGCTCACACTCCATACATTTCTTATACCCACCGTTAGCAAGGCTGATGATGTCACCCATCTGCAAATACACCTCTAGGAGTGCTGTGTCCCAGGAATCTCGGTAGCACATTCTGTAAGTGCGTAATGATGTAGTGTAATAAAGTAGTTAGGTTGGTGTTCTAATCCCACACTTGCTGTGTGTGTGTGTGTGTGTGTGTGTGTGTATGTGTGAGTGTGTGTGTCTCCCCCTTTGCCTGAGGACTGAGTAATACCTTTATACTGCTCACACTCTATACATTTCTTATACCCATCGTTAGCAAGGCCGATGATGTCACCCATCTACAAATACACCCGTGGGAGTATTGCGTCCCAGTAATCTCGGTAGCACGTTCTGTAACTGCGTAATGCTGTAGTGTCATAAAGTAGTTAGGTCGGTGCTCTAGTCCCACACTTGCCGTGTGTGTGTGTGTGTGTGTGTGTGTACATGTGTCTCTCTGTTTGCCTGAGGACTAATACCTTTATACTGCTCGCACTCCACCCACTGTTAGCAAGGCTGATGATGTCACCCATCTACAAATAAACCTCTGGGAGTGCTGCATCCCATTAATCTCAGTAGCGCATTCTGTAACTGCGTAATGCTGTAGTGTAATAAAGTAGTTAGGTTGGTGGTCTAGTCCCACACTTGCCGTATGTGTGTGTATGTGTGTCTCCCCATTTGCCTGAGGACTGATTAATGCCTTTATACTGCTCACACCCCATACTTTTCTTATACCCACAGTTAGCAAGGCCGATGATGACACCCATCCACAAATACACCTCTGGAAGTGCTGTGTCCCAATAATCTCGGTAGCGCATTCTGTAACTACATAATGCTGTAGTGTAATAAAGTAGTTAGGTCGGTGTTCTAGTCCCACACTTGCCGTATGTGTGTGTATGTGCATCTCCCCATTTGCCTGAGGACTGAGTAATACCTTTATACTGCTCACACCCCATACTTTTCTTATACCCACAGTTAGCAAGGCCGATGATGACACCCATCCACAAATACACCTCTGGAAGTGCTGTGTCCCAATAATCTCAGTAGCGCATTCTGTAACTACATAATGCTGTAGTGTAATAAAGTAGTTAGGTCGGTGTTCTAGTCCCACACTTGCCATGTGTGTGTATGTGTCTCCTTGTTTGCCTGAGGACTGAGTAATACCTTTATACTGCTCACACTCCATACATTTCTTATACCCACCATTAGCAAGGCCGATGATGTCGCCCATCCACAAATACACATCTGGAAGTGCTGTGTCCTAGTAATCTCGGTAGCACGTTCTGTAACTGAGTAATGCTGTAGTGTAATAAAGTAGTTAGGTCGGTGTTCTAATCCCAGACATGCCAAGTGTGTGTGTGTGTCTGTCTGCATGAGACAAGTAAAGTGCTTTGTAGTATTTGTGTTAGTGCGTGCCCTACACACGTGTTGCTGCAGTGTGATATGGTAGGGCTGTGTATACAGGACATGGCAAGTGTGTGCTTGTCTGTCAGAGCCTGTGTAGAGGTGGCCATGATTGTCTTATCATTGGACATGTTTGGGAGTGGGTTTTGAAGTTTTCCTATATAGTATCCGTCTTATGACACATTGGCCACTTCATGAGGAGTACAGCTGCCAGTCAGCCATGGCACTGAGTTGGCAAGCCATACCCATAAATCTGGCAAAAGGGCTAGTGAACTAAGTATGCAGCCCTACTAGTACCCGGTATATGTCTTGCACCCATGTGCCATGCACATACAACCTTGCCTAGGATATCCCACTATATTGCTAGTAACATGCACATTGAGGACAGATAGTAGACATGGTGTGACAGCAGTGGCCTGCAGACAACATGGCACCCTGTACAGCGGTACAATTGGCACACATATGCGGACATTGTGCCTTCACTATGTTCCACACTGAATGGCTGCAACATATGTGGTGCCATCATATGTGATCCACTAAGGCCAGACAATGCCGTACACATGTGCCCTGTATGAACCCATGCCATTGACACCATGGAATACCTGTCCATTCTATACTTGCTCCTGCATGTGTCTGCCAAACCAGGTACACCTGTATATGTCACTGTACAGTATTGTGGGACATGCACATCCCTGGCAATGTCCATGTGAAGGACTATCAAACACAGACATGGCATGCATTGCAAAGCTATGGCCCTACACATCGGTAACCAGGATGTCAGGCCAGATATTGCATTACCCATCTGTGTGGGACATTGCAGACACTACACCCCTGCACTGCACACCATTTTTGGGTGATGCAATGGCAACAATTACCCCTCACCCAGCCTTGTACAGCCATTTTGCACATCTAAACACTACACACCCATGGAGCAATGCATACCTGCATGACAGTACTGGCACCCTGTGTCTGCATGTGGGTTGTGATGCTCCCAACCACAGTCACTCCTAGTATAAACCTTGTTGGCATACCAACAGTTGTCAAGCATTTTCACATGGCCTAGACCATTGAACCTCCAGATATCCCCTGTAGTGCATGAGGTCCTGTGCATTACTGCAGTGTGGCACACTAAGTAGTTACATTGTGTATTTGCCGCCCTGAAAAATGCGTGTCCATTAGAGTGTGGTTGTGGTGACAATGGCATCTGTTCACATGGACTGACATGTGTGCCACACCTAATGTATATCTACTATATCTGTTGTAGATAGCACTCACTCACCTACACACGTTCTTACAGCACTGCAACACACATGTAGTAACGTCATGCACATGTAATAGTAATGAGTAGTCAGGGGTTTGACCCTGTACTATTCAGCATGTGGCAGATTATGGGGAAGTATCCAAGCCCTTCCCTGGTGTACATTGCCTGTCCCGCACACACACTCTCTGGTGGATGTGAAGGTGTACACTTGCACAGCAGCAGCATGTGTATTGAAAAAGATGGAAATGGTCAGGTGATGGCCTCTGGACCTATTGCAATCCTCCCCTAGCTGATTGCATGTGGTACAGCTGTGATGGTGCTCCCATAGCCATCGGCATAATAAACACAGTACACTATCTAGAGAAAGATGTTATTATCTGGCCATGACACTCGCTGTGAGTGGCACCTGGATGTGATGTTGTGACACGGCATTGCAGATGATATCTGGATGTACCTCAATCATTTTCAACAGTGGAAAATAGCCTAATGACAGGAGGGTGATGTGTCACACAACTACAGCATTTATGTTTAGCTATGCTGCATTGAGACTACTGCCTGTTTAACATGTGTGTGGTACTGGCTATTCTGCATGTTAAAATTCAGACATGACAGTACTCTGTTCATGAGGGAACCCCATCTGTAGGGCCATCTGTGAACAGGTCAGTGTGTACAACTATTTGTTTCCTGTGTTACACACTGAACACACTTCTGTGCACAGCAGAAACATGGTGTTGGGATTTCAGACAGTACATGATGATAGGAATGTGTTACTGCCATCGCATCCCTGACTGGACATGTGTCACATGAGACAGTGGTATGACTGACACTGTGTGGGATTCCCAGTGACAAGCCAATGAGGGGCAACTGCTCATAGCTGCGGTCACACGTCTACTACACATTGTACAGTTGCTATGCGGTATATATGCATGTTTTGTGCTCCCTCTGCAAATGTATACAATCTGTTGGGTTGCTGGTGATATCTATGCATACTGTCATAGGTAATCTTGTATGCTGCTGTCTATCACTAAGCCATAAGTGGATTTAAAATGCAACACCATAGGCCGAATGGGTTGGTAGGTCCCAGCAGATCCTCCTGTCCCACTTCAGCTGACCATGGCAACGGGCACTAGCACATATGGGGCCCAGCCATTAACATCAACATCTGTTGGCTATGCACCACCTTCTGGTGGCTCCACCACTGAGGATGGAGCATGTCCCCCTTGGGAGCAGTACCAGACAGGTACATATCTGCTGTCGTGCGGTCCCGGACATGTTTCGTAGGTGGCTCCCTAAGGGGTAACAAAGCCAGATACATCAGTTCAAGGGCAGAGTGTCACATTTACAGGGTTATGATGCCTGTCCTGAACAGCCCACAGCACTGCCTCCTTTGCAGCTGTGTAGGTGCAGTGGCCGTTGTCCATGACTGGAGACCTCCATCCCACTGTTCCCATGGGCTTTTGAATGCTGAAGTCCCATCCCCATCCAGGGTGTATCCCCCCCACATGTGTCGTATACCAACCCTGTATGCTGTCATTTCTGTGCTCCTACCTATCCTAGATGGCCATACCTACACTCTTTCCCCAACATCTGACCCTCACCTATGGACACATAAGGCCATTTGGCTCCCAGGACACCATCTGCCCTATACATAGCTGTCCATTACACACACGTGCCCACTGGACACATAAAACCCTTGTAATATGCATCAAAACATACTACTGTTATCCTCACCACTGTCCCACAGGTGCACGGTCCTGGTATGCACATCACTCCTACATGGTTCAGGTACACGTGAGGAGGACGACCCCATTGTACACAAAACACTACCGTTCCCTCTGTGGTTACCCCATTTACCTTTATCATGATGATGGTGTTGCACATTGCAGGAGTACTGTTCACACATAATGATTGGACAGGTACTGTTGTGTTAATGTACATTACATGCACAGAGTGATGTATACGGCCAATGTACAACTATTGTCTGTCTGAGGGAGTCTTGTGATCACATAGAGCAACACCACTACATAATACAGGTGTCGCTGGTGTTTCCCGTTTCATTCGTTTGTAATGCTTTGTTGCCACATGGCATGTCCCTGATACATCTCTATATATGTATGTACCTATATGCTGGACATAAACACTCACATGTACTTCTACATGACTGGATACATTCCTATACTGTTGAATGACCGTGCTGTATGATATCCTCTGGTTACAGACTCTTATGCTCGATTAGCCTCGACATTGCTTAACCAATGCAATACTCGCATACTGGTAGCCAAACACGCCTACACCCGCTCATTCTCGCACTTGCTAATACACCAGCATTGGTGTTTGCATCTGTCACTCACACCCCTGGGTGTGAGCAAGGACCAAAATATTACCTTGTGATGCCTCTTACATTGCACTACATGACTCCAGTATCAGGACTGGCCACCCATTAGGTGACAGCATCACGTTCGGCTGTACAAAATCTGCGGCCTGTCCAGTGACACAATCATATTTGTGTGTACCTCATACAATGTGCTCCCACCTTGTGATGCCTATTACATCAGAATACATGAATACAGTATCGGAAACAGTTGCCTATTAGGCAACGTCATGGTGTTCGCCTGTAGGGAATCAGCGGCCTGTCCGAAGATTCATTCACATTTGTGTGTTCCTCTTAGGCATACCTTGTGATGCCTATCACATCAGACTACATGACTACAGTATCGGGAATGTCTGCCCATTAGGCGACGCCATGGCGTTCGACTGTACGGAATCAGCAGCCTGTCCAGTGAATTAATCATATTTGTGTGTTCCGTATACAGTTCCGCATACACTCTGCTCCCATCTGGCTGATACATGGGAACCGAGACCCTGCATTACAAATGAGTAGTTGGGTTGTGGTAGCCACATCCGTCGGACCGGTTATGCTACCACATACCTGTTATAGGTTTGCCACCTTCTCAATTGGCCAAGGTAGGACTTTAGGGTTACCACTTGTCCCACTTTGTGAGGGACAGTGCAAAAATAATCAAGACATAGCACATGTCCAGATTACAGGACATTATTATATTCTACATTTCATTAATGATTTCATTCAACAGTTATTTTATATATGACACTTCTATATGTTATGTGAAGTAGCATAAGCAATTCAAATGCAACTAGATTAAGCTTTTATTTGTGCAAATAAGTGTAATCCTGTACTATGCACGGCTGTAGGTATGTTTAGTGCTGGAATGTCTGACATTTCTACAGAATATATCCCACTCTGGCCATTTGGAAAGGTGGCAACCCTATAGGACCTGTATGTATAGACATCAGACTTTGCAGGGCAACACACCCACAGCCAGTAGAAAGGGGTGCACTTCAATGTTTTGCCTAAATAAAAGGATACTCTTGTAGCATTATAGTTGCTTATACTGTTACCTATAACATTTAGGTGTTTCAGAGGAACATAATTGTTTTATGCTACTACTACAGACAATATAGGTAGTCTTTGCCCTAAATCACAGGACATTTGCCTTAATTACAGTTATTATGCAGGACACAACTGCCCACAGGGGAGTGTCCCTCGCAAAGGTGGACAGGTGGTAACCCCATACCTTTTATTCTATCAATCTTCTAAGGTAGTTGGCAGAACATGTGCTTTCTCTCACTATCAGACCTCTCATACGAATGGGGAAGAATAAACACTGAATCAGGGACACTGCATAACGACCTCAGGGACACATTAAGAAGGTTGGTGCTATTAACCTGACACATTGACAGACACAGAGCACATATGTATTCATACACATTGTCTGAGGTGCATGCAGTTTATGACTCTTACATGTTGTCATTATTCATTACGTGTATTCCATCACCTATCCTCCTAATATCACTAGTTCTAGGATGGTTTAGTTGAGACTGTGTGAGGATTTTGGTTCGTAATCACGGACGTCCCTGGTAATCGAGGACAGTTCAATGATATGGTCTCTATGTATTCCCCCAGTGGTTTACGGACTGTCTACTAGATGTTCACTTACAGTTTGGGAGGTATGGGCGTCTGCTATACCCACATCGGAATATTGCTTACACCCACGGGGCGGTCCTAATACGTGTCTGCCAGTCAACACATGCACGCCTAGCCCCATAATCGCATACCTATAGTTCCCTCACTTGCCAATACTCTACAGCACTCATCCTTACTGTGGGCGCAGGTGGGCGTAGGTGGGATATGAATACACCCCTACACACTGCCCACTCTCCCTGTGTCGGGACACATGTCGTATGTTGTGTCAACCCATGTGTTATCAGGCTTGCACAACCTACTGTTCCGTGTACAGCTACATCCTGGTCGTAATGGTGTTCCCCCATTGGTTGAAGGTACCAAATTTTTGGTGTCCCACAAGGGACGTCGCTGTCCATGTTTAAAGTGTAGACCTTGTAGATCTCTCCCACTGGTAGTTTCCTGCCAGTGGTCTGGGAACCAGTATTGTATTTACCTTTATTGCTTGTCTGCATGTCTCACCGGCCTAGCTGGGGGGGGTGGTAAGTAGACGTTTGTTGACCCGTAACTGCTTCAACATAACCTAGGTATATACATGTGTATCTCACTGTAACATATATATATATATATATATATATATATATATATATATATATATTTACATTAATATATACAGACCTATCTGCATATGTATTCATACATGTATATTCATATCTTGCTGTTTCATATATATATATATATATATATATATATATATATATATATATATATAAAATTATATATATGTACATCAGTGTGTCAATACATTCCCCACTCATACGCACGTACAGTGTGATGATGTTTATAAGCTTCAACAGCATACTAGTGCCTTATTCATTATAACACCGACACACTCCAGTCATCTTGTAATCGGTATGTTGCACGTTATACAGCAGACATATATCACTATATGTTCATGTATGGATTTCCGATGGTAACTGGAATGTGATAGTGTGATTTGTCCCGTCCCTCTTCTGCATAGACTATTATTCCTTGTACTGTCAATGTTTGTATGGGCACATTCCTATTATTTATGTCAACAAATGGAATGCATGTGTTACAGAATTTGTACGTCAACATACATTGTTTGCATGTGAGTATGCATATATACCTATTATGACCTAGCTGACCTCCAAGGAACGGTCCATTATAACTGGCCCATCCAACCCTGGCACGCCTAGATCCATGATTGCATACCCATAGTTCCCCCACCTGCCACTACTCTACAGCACTCATCCTTACTGTGGACACAGGTGGATGCAGGTGGGATATGAACACACCCATACACACTGCCCCCTCTCCCCATGTCGGGACACATGTCGTACGTTGTGTCATTCCATGTGTTACCAGGCTTGCACAACCTACTGTTCCATGTACAGCTACATCCTGGTCTTAACTGTGTTACACCCATCAACTGAAGGCACCATATTTTTGGTGTCCCGCAAGGGACATCGCTATCTATGTTTAAAGTGTAGACTTTGTAGATCTCTCTCACTGGTTATTTCCTGCTGGTGGTCTGGGAACCATGTTGTATTTACCTTTATTGCATGTCTGTATGTCTCACCCGCCAAGCTGGAGGGGTGGTAAGTAGACGTTTGTTGATTGGACCTCCCACCAACATATGCCCGGTCTAAACATGTCACCCATAACTGCTGTAACATAACCTAGGTACATACATGTTTATTTCACTGTGACATTTATATATATATATATATCTATATATATATATATATATATATATATATATATATATATATATATATATATATATATATATGAGAAAAATAATGCCCTTCCGCGTGGAACTGCCAAAATTCAAAATTGAAAAGTACTCACAGAAAACTTCTGGTGAAGGAGGCCCAGTAAAAAAAAGCAAATGAGTTTATTGAATGAGTAAGCGCTTTCGCAGATCTACATGATTTTCAGAAGTTATATAAGCTGTTTCCAAACTCATTTGGTTTTAGTCTGATGAAGCGGATGGTAGATCCGCGAAAGCGCTTACTCATTCAATAAACTCATTTGATTTTTTTACTGGTTTTGACCTCCTTTGGCTTCACATTTCATGAATCCTGTGTTTGTGAACTTTGGACCTACTTCATGACCACACTGACTTTGTTTGTTGTTGGATTAGCTGTTGAATGATACTTTATGCTGCTGCTGTTTCCTTTGGATTACTTACAGGACCACGCCTATCATGCCTGTTGATGGACTAGATTTTTAACAACTTTGTCGCTGGGCCTCCTTCACCAGAAGTTTTCTGTGAGTACTTTTCAATTTTGAATTTTGGCAGTTCCATGAAGGGCATTATTTTCTCATTTTTGACTTTTGGGCACCACTGTTTGTTTTACATATATATATATATATATATATATATATGTATATATATATATATATATATATATATATATATATATATATATATATTTACATTAATATATACAGACATATCTGCATATATATTCATACATGTATATTCATATCTTGCTGTCATATATATATATATATATATATATATATATATATATATATATGTATGTGTGTATATATATATATATATATATATATATATATATATATATATATATAGATATATATATATATATATATGATTATATATATGTACATCAGTGTGTCAATACATTCCCCGCTCATACGCACTTACACATGCATAATGATGTTTATAAGCTAAACCAGCATACTAATGCCTTATTCATTATAACACCAACACACTCCAGTCATCTTGCAATCGGTATGTAGCACATTATACAGCAGACAGATTTTGCTATATGTTCATGTACAGATTACCGATGGTAATTGGAATGTGATAGTGTGATTCGACCCATCCCTCTTCTGCACAGCCTATTATTCCATGTACTGTCGATGTTTGTATGGGCACATTCCTATTATTTATGTCAACAAATGGAATGCATGTGTTACAGAATTTGTACATCAACATATATTGTTGTCTGCATGTGAGTATGCATATATACCTATTACGACCTAGCTGACCTCCACAGGGCGGTCCGTTAGAACTGGCCCATCCAACCCTGGCACACATGGATCCATAATTGCATACCCATAGTTCCTACACTCCACCCATGTTAAATTTACATCCATTATCCATTTGTTACCGCAGCCATGACACACCTTTACACATTTCCCTCTTCAGAGATTTTGGGGCCCTACACACATTCTGTCCCACCTCGTGTATTCACAGAGTCTCCTGCCATGTATATTTGCACATACGTGTCTTTTCTGGTGTCATGGAATACAGCCATTTGCGCTTTCCACATTTTGGAGGTCCCAGCATGGGACTACATTCCGCCTGTGTGTAAAGTAGACCTAACATTTCAACGATGTTACTCCCAGTGGTAATACCCTGCCTGTGGTGTGAGTAGTGGTGCTCTGCTCACTCCTGGGTAGCCTTTTATGAAATACGCTCTAAACACTTTACAATACCAACATTGCTCTTGATTCCCTTCACATCCCTTGTGTATGCTTTACTGTTACAATGTCCATTCTTTATAAATATATATATATATATATATATATATATATATATATATATATATCTATACACACATATATGTGTGTGTGTGTGTATATATATATATATATATATATATATATATATATATATATATATATATATATATATATATATATATATTACATCTGTACATACAAACATACATTTCCTATGCTGGGAGACGCTTACACCTGTGCAGGCGCACTCGCCTATGCTTACTGTGCATTACATATGTTTACTGTCGCTTATTTATGCTTATTTGTGCCTTATACATTATGACAATACCACTTTGATTGAAAGGATCTGGTTAATAGTCCCATGTGATACACACGTTCACCTTTACATATTTAAATGTCGGCTTTACAGCAGAGCATTATTAATTCCACAAGGAAAATGATATGTGTTATTGTCGACCTTGAACCGTGAATGCCTTTTCATTAGGCGGATGCTCTAACCACACTATTGGTGTTCTGCCTCATTTATATGTATAACCATGGTGCATAGTTACCCGAATGCTCACCTCATCACGTCACTTACACAGCAGGCATCCATTTACCTGTTGGGAAAAATGCACTACTACACATGTGTCATCCCCTATTCCCTACTGCTCTGGACTCATGCCGCATGTTGACTCACTCCAAGGATATTCAGACCTCTACAGCCTATAGTCCTGGCACATACATGTGTTCGATTGTCAGGGTGTTCATATGGTCTTCCAGGTTTAGGCTTGTCTGACTGGGGGCCAGGACTGCCCTGTACCTAGCTGAAAGTCAGACTTAGCAAGGGGAGATCGTTCGTTCCACATTTAGCGTTCTACCTGTGGTTGGGGATGCAGAGGTATGCTCACCGATGGCCATACTGATATATAACCGCATTAACTATTACAGGGATTTCCTATATTGTGACCATGCTCATTCTTCATATCTACATATATATATATATATATATATATATATATATATACATATATATAAATATATATATATATATATATATATATATATATATATATATATATATATATATATATATATACATATATATATGTGTGTGTGTGTATCGGTCTGTACATACACATGCATATACACCTACATGCTCATTTACATTTCCCATACCGTTGAATCACCGCCACCTACCATCACGCATACAATCTTGCATACCCGTTTATGTCTCGGGTTGCCACCTTTTCATATGGCCAATGTGGAGCATTTTCGGGACACACATCATAATTTACAGACCGAGACATACCCACGATCAGTACAAAGGTTAGAACTTTATTTCCCTAAATGAACGCTTATTCTTGTAGTGGTTTGTTTGCTTCACTTGTTTCTTGTAACTTTGAGTATTTTACATAAATAACTGTTTTATGCAACTGTTACATGATATATGAGACACATTTCCTACTATCACAGGACATTTGCCGTTGCATTATATTTGGTCTGGACACAACTAACAAAAAAGGGACTGCCCCTCACAAGGTGGGGCAGGTGGTAACTCTACTTATGTCAGCTTTACAGTGCCTTAAGCACCCTATATCCGACTGCCAGTATGCGAAAGTGTAAGGTATATATTCCCGATAATGCACGTGGGGGGATGTGCATCATGGTCAGGTGTTTAATCCCGGGTAGTAGGTTCTGCAGGACTGGCTGGAGGCTGAGCAGTCTTGTGGACAGTTACTGCTCATGCAACTTGTGTCCAGATGTATACAGGACTGGACATAGTGTCATGACACCAAGTCTAATGTTTAGAACAGATACATATCCCATGAGGGATATCCAAAAATTGTGGGGAACGATGACCATCTTTGCTTTACGGCTGTAAGGTAGGGTTATACATGCAAGGGATACATAGTTTGCAATCCTGAGAATGCCTAGGGTGAGACTGCCTACTAGATATGGGTAAGGATCACTATTTGCAGATATGGCCACACCTATCGGGCAGCCGGAGTATGGCTGGTTTTGGTGGATGTTCAGAAAGGGAGGGTGGTGTGCTGTGAAGGGGATGATGGGTATTCAATTATGTATCCAGGTGTGTTGGGGTTGGATGGCTCAGTTCAGGCCAGACCATTATGTGAGTATGTGCCGGTAATGTTTCTGTACATGTGTATTGCACATTTTAATGTTCACGTTTGTGGGATTGCATTGCGGGTGTGTACATTTGTTCTTTGGTTATCTTCCTGATTCACATAGCACTCCCTCTTAGACCTCCAGTTCACCTATTGTGCATCCAACCCAGTCTCCCATTGGCAATATATTACATTATCCGTCACCTCCCACCCCCATATTCCACAATGAGCATTCATCCCTTCTCTAGTTCATGGCCCATGGTGCAGTCAACAGAACACATTGCGTACACTACATCTCTCTGGGACCAATATGGTTGTGAGGTCTACAGTAACATTTCAGATCAACCACATGCTGTACGTCAAGCACATAGGTACTCGCAAATACTTATCTTTCATGACATGGTAGGTAGACCCGGGTAATACCCGTTCATCTATGGGCCGTCCTGGCAAGGACGTCTTGGACCATGAATGGGCAGATATTGGGTGAATTCTCTGACCATTGGTAGGGTTGCCACCTTTTCATATGACCTGGATGGGACATTTTTGTGGCACACATCTGAGTGTACAGGCCAACACATACCCATGGTCATTATAAAGGATAGTACTTTAGTTTTATGCCTACTTATAAGCTTTTATTGTTGTGGCGGTGTAGTTGCTTATTCTATTTTGTTTACTTGCTTATTCTGTTTCTTGTAACATATAGGTATTTTATATATGGACATACATGCTGTATGGGACTATTTCATGACATATGGGACATAATTATGTCCTACTATCGCAGGACATTTCACATTTATTATGAATTTGGTATGGACACACCTGCCTAGAGGGGGACTGTCCCTCACAATGTGGGACAGGTGGTAACCCATACCATTGGGCTAGGCTTGGCAATTGGCGGCGCACTAACATGATGCATTTCACTTCCACTTGGCATAACTAGCAACACTACAATGGAATACAGGCATGGGGTTCTAAATATCTTTGTTCGAGGGATGGGGACTCAATATTCAGTTATGTGCCTTTGTGTTTACTTCTTATTGTGGTGTTCGCAAGTTGTCTTGTATGCTTTGCATACATTTTCGTATCCACGGACACAGACAGGTGTGATTACTATTGGAGACAGGCTGTACTAGTCAGCATTTTAGGTTGTGCGTCTGCAGCCGACATGATCACGCCTCCGTGCAGTGCTTGGACACGCCCACTGGAGACAGGCTGTACTAGTCAGCATTTTAGGTTGTGCGTCTGCAGCCGACATGATCATGCCTCCATGCAGCGCTTGGACACGCCCCCTGCACTCATACATGTTTCCTAGGCACGTGGCCATTACGGCAGCGTGCCTTCATTAATATGCATGTGGTGCTGCTGCGCCATCTCTATGCCACACGGTCGGCGCAAGGCTAACGCCGTCCTTGCGCCAAGCTTCATGAATCCCGGGGAGTGTTATTACCCTCACTGGTACTATTTATTTGCACCATTGCTGTTTCTGTGGTGCTGTTTTTCTTGACTAACAGTAGTACCCATGCCCTGTGCACTCTTCTAGCTTATTATCCAAAAAAAGTAATAGAAATGCTGTGGATGTAAAACCAATCATGTTTTTGCCCTGATTCAGTTACAGCTAAGATACTGGGCTGATATACTTTGAGAACAATTTGTTATTAACACTCTTCTTTTTGTTGGCTCATGGATGCAGTGCTGAGATCACAAGATTTGGATGGCAGGAGACAACTCTATAAATTAATTGTAAGTATATTTGGTCATGGATCTACAGCTTGAGCTGTGTTAGTGCAGTAGCTCTAGTTTTTGTATTGGGCCAAAACAAATTACACGTTTTAGGTATTGGAACGCTATAAATATTTTGCAGTGAGAACATGTTCATCGTTGAGTGGGAGCATTTTGTTTTAGGATGGATATACCAGGAGTCCACACTACAGACTGCCCCACTATGTGCCATTTCATACTATTAATGATGTGTACTTGTAGCTAAGTTACAAACAGTTATCATGCTTTATAATGTTTTGCTTAGCACCACACTGTTTAAGTTCATAATGTAATTGTATATGGGGGACTGACTGTAGTGATGTGAGGTTTGTATGTGATTTTTTTACATAAATTCTGCTTGTAAGAGGACAGTGATTACGCCTGTGTTTAGGATAGTGCAGTGCTGTATTATGCCTTGTACTTTACATATGTTTTTTCTATATCTGTAATTGATCAATGTAGAGGTAAGTTAATACTTATTTCATAACTAGGCTATGGTAGAGAAAGTGGCTATTTCTTGCTGAGAACCGAAACTTAAAATTTGAGAAAACTCAGTACATCCTGAGCATGTCACTGACTCTTAATAGTGCCTTAGTAATTGTCTGCAAGCACAATGACAGCAAGCAGATCTGTATCCATGCATCCTATTATGTATCCCAAGGGGGTCTATAACAGATAATCGAACGTTTGAAAGTTTGCAAGTAGATCAGTATCCATGCATCCTATTATGTATCCCAAGGGGGTCTATAACAGATAATCGAACGTTCGCAAGTAGATCAGTATCCATGCATCCTATTATGTATCCCAAGGGGGGGGTCTATAACAGATAATCGAACGTTTAAAAGTTTGCAAGTAGATCAGTATCCATGCATCCTATTATGTATCCCAAGGGGGTCTATAACAGACAATCGAACGTTTGAATGTTTGACTGTCATATGGTCGATACCATATGATCGAACTTTCAAAAGTTCAAATATCTAATAAAAAAAATAAAATACACAAAACACCTACCTGAATGCTCAAAGCAGGGGGACAAGCCCCCTGCACCCACACACCCCTGCTCTTTAAATATACCAACTCCGAGATCGCACTACAGTGGAGAAAATGAAAATCTGCCCATTCTGCGCTGTACAGAGATCTCCGTTACAATGTTCGAACATTCAAAAATCCGATCATATGGTGTCGACCATATGAGACTCAAAATTTTGAATGTTTGAACATTCAATATAGACCCTCCCGAGGGATTTATAAAATCTCTGTCCATATACTGTCTGATCTAGTTTTGGCCATTTGGCATTAATCAGCTTTATTCCATGACTTATTACTGTGTATGCCCACATGCAAATTCCAAAAACCTTGTCACACCTCTGCTCAAGGATGGATTTAGTTTTGTCTAGCCTAATCAGCTACATTCAAATATGCCAGAAACATCACTGATATCCCATAGTAAAGGAAAGATGATTTATATGGTGATCAGCTGTGGTCAAATGCACAGCTGGTACAAAAATGAATTGGTCATGGTGTCAGAAATTCCCCTTTCTCTGAAATGATGGGATTTCTGAAGACTATATAATTAATACAGGGATAGAGCAAATCACTCCTGCATAGGAATTATCAGGAACTTTACCCTCCGTAAAAAGTTACATTCTGCTTTATTCAGATGGAAAAAAAAATGCTGGACTGTTACCACACGAATGCTGTAGTTTTCAAGATAAGACACATTCTATCCCTGCTCCTGCCCTGGCTGCTGATTGTTCCTGGTCCCAGAGGAATTGTTTGAATTCTCTGCACCTCCTATCCTGCACTAAAGGACCTGCCTAGTCTTTACAGACCCCTTTCGTCCAATTCCAGCCGTCCCAATGCCTGGCCGAAGATGTCTGCTGCCCAGTGATTTGATTTTCTTCCCTGTTTCTAATGGATTAAGAAAGTATGTTACTCCCAAGTCCTACTTCTTCAAGTGCATCTGTTTAATTTACACTTTACCTAGTATAGGTTGTAACCTGCTTCTGTGCAAGTTATCCTGTACCAAGTAGAGACAGTATTTAAGCCTCTGAGTCAGGATATCAGCAGCCATACTCCTCTCTATCTGTGTTCCTACTGCCATATTTCCATACCCCTGGACCCGTTATCTGTTTCACCCCTACCTGCTACTTCTATCACAGTTACCCTGTTGTATTCTACTGTCTGCACACTAGGTGGCACTCCAAGCTAGCTTTAGGCTATAACTATTCCCCCCCACTTTCCCTAGTTTTTCTTCTCTGGATCTTCTCTCAGATTTTCCCCTTGCCTAGCTGCGAATCTTCCTGCATTGTTCTGCTGCTCTTATCCCTCTCTCTTCACACCGTCTATCTCCATTATACTTTTTCTATTTTTCCTCCCACTCCACTATCCTTTTTTACCTCCAACCTGCTGTACTAAACTCCACTTACCTCTGACCACCTTCTCTCCACCTGGAACCTGTTACTCTCTGATTGTCTCTGCAAACTCTTCATCTACCTGCTCTGCAACTTCTTTGCCCTCCCTCCTACCTGATCTTTCTGTATCTCTATTCTCTCTTTAAACCCTATCCACAACCCATATGAACTTTCTCATATCACTTTAGCCCCTCCTCTTCTCTTTCTTTAGATTCTCTCTTACACAAAACCTCTGATTATCCTACCATCCCAATATATCATCTGTTTTCCTTTGCCCCTCCTCTCATTTACCTGCCCCCACCTTTCTCTTCTTCCTCCCCCACCTACATCACATCCTGCCCTAAGGGCATATAGGGGGAAAGCACTTGTGGCGCCATCTTTATTATCCCTGCTCCTGCCCTGGCTGCTGAGTGTTCCTAGTCCCAGAGGAATTGTTTGAATTGTAAGTACTTTAGCGGTATATCTGTTATTCATAGTAAACCACGGCTAATGTTTTTGATAAGGTATCCATTCTAATACATACAGACAATGCTAGTGTTTTTTTTCACTTGTTTAACTAAGACGGTACTTAGCTGATGTGCAATGTATTGATAACACAGCCGCTTATACTCTTGACTTTACTGTAAATTACTGCTAATGTTTATCTTAAGGTTTCCATCCTAATACCTGCATTTAATGCTTGTGACATTCACTCGTTTACCAAGAATGTATTTTCCTGATGTGTAACGTATTGCTAACACTGCTGCTCACACGCTTGTACTTGTCGATTGATTATTTGCCGTTGCTATATGGAGAGTGTTAGAAGCCTACTGCCTTTGATTTGTTTTACAGGGCGGACTGGTTATAACTATGTCATATATTAAAATTAAGAGTGTGAGGGATACAAGTGCATTAAATGGCTACTTGGATTAGCTGCGCCTCCCATGTGGTCATCTCTACCCCCCGCTTAGCGTGACTGAATCAAAGCATACTGTTACCCTTGCTAGTCTAACCTTATTAATAGCGTTTAGTGTTGGGCGCTGTTTATGCGTAGAAAGCACTGTTTATTTGCTATAATTACACAAGGTCTGCGTGCATTCCTTTTCACTCACAGCTTGTGCTTGAAATGACCTAAATAGCATTTTTGCTCAGGTATCTTGCCCTAATATATGTACATATACTTGTCTTTTTGCTTAGGCGTCCTGCCCTAATATCAACCTGATGCAGCTTTACTATCCTGCATGTGTAGTGCTACCTGAAACAAGCATAGGACAAGAATAGCAAACCCCCCTTTCGGAGTGCTTACTTCAGTGCCTGGGCACCCTGCTCTGTTGTATACACTCCTACTGCATGCCCATATAATTTTCTTTTATTTATTTGCTTTACTGCCGCTAGTGTTGGCTACTTGTAAGGCCTTTTTTCTGATTTACAGAACCTTTTCAATGTTGAACACAGACTGGGCCAATCTACATGTTTAAGTAATTGTTCTACACTTTACTGCAAATGCCTGCTTACTCTGACATTTGCCTAGCACCCCTGTTGACTACTTTTCCTTTAAACTAGACCAGCTTAACTTTCCTAGCGCTCTTCACAAAAAACCTTTGTCTAACTGTCCTATTCTACGTAGACCTCTTTTGGGTACCCCCAGTGGGAGACATAACCTATTTCCAAGTGGCTGTTACCTTGCACATTTATTTTTAGTAACTTGTCTTGAACTATTTGTTTAAATATAGCTTGCCTGGGTTGCAGCTTATATATATATATATATATATATATATATATATATATATATATATATATATATATATATAGATATAGCTATAGATATAGATATATACATATCCAGGTAATAAGTCTGCCATTTAACCTGCTGAATGTAATTCCAGCCATTTACATGCCTACTGAGTACTGTTTACTTATTGCATGCCTTAGTTGTTGACTGGAAGCTGTAACTGTAGACTGACATTATAGTATTCCTTTTATATTGTTCATTACTGCTTGAACTGGGTCTTTTAAGGATTGTTTTAACTGTACTACTATTAGTCATTGTTGCCTTAACCCCTAACTTACTCTTATGTTTTTTATCATTCTAATTCCTCCTAGCTCTGTACCTCCTATCCTGCACTAAAGGACCTGCCTAGTCTGTACAGACCCCTTTCATCCAATTCCAGCCATCCCAACGCCTTGACAAAGATTTCTGCCGCCCAGTGATTTGATTTTCTTCCGTTTCTAATGGATTACAAAAGTATGTTACTCCCAAGTCCTACTTCTTCAAGTGCATCTGTTTAATTTACACTTTACCTAGTATAGGTTGTAAACTGCTTCTGTGTAAGTTATCCTGTACCAAGTAGAGACAGTATTTAAGCCTCTGAGTCAGGATACCAGCAGCCATACTCCATTCTATCTGTGTTCCTACTGCCATATTTCTATACCCCCTGGACCCGTTATCTGTTTCACCCCTACCTGCTACTTCTATCACAGTTACCTTGTTGTATTCTACTGTCTGCACACTAGGTGGCACTCCAAGCTAGCTTTAGGCTATAACTATTCCCCCCACTTTCCCTAGTTTTTCTTTTCTTGATCTTCTCTCAGATTTTCCCCTTGCCTAGCTGCGAATCTTTCTGCATTGTTCTGCTGCTCTTATCCCTCTCTCTTCACACCATCTAGCTCCATTATACTACTTCTATTTTTCATCCCCACTCCGCTATCCTTTTTTACCTCCAACCTGCTGTACCAAACTCTACTTACCTCTGACCACCTTCTCTGCACCTAGAACCTGTTACTCTCTTATTGTCTCTGCAAACTCTTCATCTACCTGCTCTAACCCACTCCGTTCACCCTACAGGCTCACTCCACTCCCCTACCCTACCCTCAGTTTCCACCCACCCCTAGTGCTGTTAGCTTTATACTTGCATAGCCACATCCCCTACCCCTCAACTACCTATCACAATCTACTTACACTTAACACCCCCACTCCCTAAAGCAATAATTTCTGAACAGTACTTAATCACCCTTACACCCTCCCCCTTACATGCCCTTACTATTACCTCCTGTTTTTACCAACTAAACTTAACTTCCTTTGACATTTGTAACCTTATAAAAACTCATATTAAACTTTTTTTCCATCAGTCCACTCTACCTCTTACAACTCTCTTTCCCTCCTTCTGTCACCTCTGTTTTCACCTGTTACTAGACATCTTTATTCCTACACAATACAGGGCATCTTCCTTCATCTTACATCATCCTTCCTATTCAATTCCTACACAATACAAAACACCTTCCTTCATCTCATGCCACCCTTACCTATTCAACCCAATGGCCTCTAAACATAACTATATTTACACATATCTCCTACTCTTACCTACTATTCTAGCTTCCCTAACTCTAGCTTTCACTCTAATCTTCTTTGAACATTATTCTCTGCTTAAACAGCACCACCACTACCAACAAACCCAACCATTATCACATAGAAATTCCCTCAACCACATTAACATAACCTTTGCTTCTAGCTATATACTTCTAAAGTACCACAGATCTACCCATATCACTTATTCCATGACAATAAAAAAAACCTTTACAACTACTTTAAAATCATAAAACTAATACAAAAACCTCAACATCCCCTCTTAGATGGTGATATCCATCCGAACCCTGGCCCCGAACCAAGACTTCCCACAGGCCCACTTAATCAAAAACCCCACACCACCTCTACCCCAACAAGTTCATCTAACTCCTTTCTGATAGCTCACCTTAACATCTGTAGCATTAACAATAAAATATCCCATCTTCATGTACTCCTAGATGTACACAAATTTGATATCCTCTGTATAACTGAAAGTTGGCTTAAACCTTCAACCAAAGACCATGAGATTACCCCCCAAGATATAACATCCTGAGAAAAGACCTCATTACCAAAAAAGGTGGGGGAGTAGCCATGTTTTATAAATCAGAACTCCAAGTATCACCCTTCAATGTGCCATTTCCCACAAACTCCATTGCAGAAACCATTTTAGCCAAACTTCAAATCAATAACTATAAAGCCATCTATATAATCTGTTCCTATCTTCCCCCTGGTAACAATATCAGTACTCTAGAAAATATACTTAGTGGCCTATCTACCCACCTACCCCAGGAAACCATTGTGTTAGGTGACTTTAATATAGACTGTACTACCTGTAGGTCTCCCATTCCAATTAACCACATAAATCTTTACGGTTTCTCACAAATGATAACCACCCCTACTAGAACACACAAAAAAGTGGTAAGGAAACCACACTAGACTGGATTCTCATAAACAGTCACCCTACTACTTATAAACCAGGAACCCTTCCAGATGACATCAGTGACCATGCTCTAACCTATATAATTAAACAAAAACTTCATAGGCCCAATGCTACTATTTTCCAAACCTCCCATTCTAAAAAAAAACTTTCACCCTGAGAACTTCCAAACAGAACTGAAGGCATGCGACTGGTCACCACTGTTCCATCTTCAACTTGATGAAGCAGTCACCTACTTTAATACTAGATTCCTTCAAATCCTACATTACCATGTCCCCTATTGCTCCTCCTGAATAAAGACCAGAACTGCTCCATGGCTCACAAAACAAACTAGGCAAAAAATCCTCCTAAGAAATAAAATCTGGGCCAAGTCGAGAGCCTCTAAAAGCCCCTCTGACCACTTTTATTTTAAACAATTAAGAAATGCCACCAAAAAAGAAATTCTGCTAGACAAAAAAAAACTTTTACCTCCACCTCCAACAAACCCACAAACAAAAAACACAAAATTTCTTGTCAGCTATGAACAAACTATTTCACCCAGGGCACTCCAAGTCTCCTACCCCATCAGGAATCACCCACAATAACCCTAAACTAATAGCAGATTCCTTTAACAACTACTTTATAGAAGCCATACAAACTCTAGCTAATACTCTACCACCCACTACCTCCCTCCCACCTAATACCACAACAAATTCAGTTCCTTCTTTTCACATACAACCAGTACCTACATCCCTCATTTGAAACCTCCTTCAAAAACTCAAGCCATGCACTCCTTCTGCTGACTGTCTACAAGCAGAATACCTACAAATTGCAGTTAAAGCCATTGCCTACCCTATTTCTATCCTTATTAATAGAAATATTTCAGAAAGTAAAATCCCTTTTATATGGAAGGTCTCTCACATCATTCCTCTACATAAAGGTGGGACATCAACTGATATTTCCAAATTTAGACCAATCACCCTACTCTCTCCTATAGCTAAAATAATGGAAAAATGCATCCACCAACTGACCATCTCCTCTACAATTTACTTACCAACTGCCAACATGGTTTCAGACCCTTCCATAGTACTTTAACTGCCCTGCTATCCTTTTCTGACTGTATAAACAAAAATCGTAACAATAACTCTCTTTCCCCCGCACTGTTTATCGACCTTTCAAAAGCCTTCAATATGGTCAACCATAATCTGCTTATTGAGGTATTAAAAGCCCATTCACTGGATGCACAGGCATTACTCTGGTTTAAATCCTATTTAGACAACCAACATCAAGCAGTCCTTTGGGACAATAAGCTTTCAACTCCCCTCTCCATAAACATTGGAGTACCTCAAGGCTCTATCCTAGGCCCTCTTCTCTCTTCAATGTTTATTAATGACCTAAATACTAAAATTCCTCGAGCCACCTGCATACAATATGCTGATGATTCTACTTTAATCTGCTCAGCTAGGTCCCCAACCTCACTCCAGACCCTCACCCAATCTGTATTTCATACTGTTGAAAATTGGTTCATGCAACACTGCCTCCTCCTGAACCCCCAAAAAACAAAATTATTACTCTTTACTCCTACTCAAAAATCACCACAAATTCACTTCACAGTAACCACTAACAATGGAACCACCACATCCATTGATAGTACAACCCATCTCCTGGGCATAACCATAGACAACAACCTTAGCTATGACGATCACATCAACACTACCATAAAATCTGTCAACAAAAAACTAGGTTCCCTGTACAGAATCAAACCCTTCCTTACACCAACAGCCAGAACCACTATAGCCCAGACTCACCTGATCTCTACTCTGTTCTATGCTGCTGCCATTTATACTAACCTTTCTAAAAACAACCTTAACAAACTTGCCACTAGCTATAATAACATAGCCAGATTTGCCACTGGCAACCCTTTTAGAATCCACCACTATCTCAACCTCAAACAATTGGGATGGTTAGAACTGCAGCACCAACTACTTTGTCATCAACTTACTATAACCCAAAAGATACTTTACCACTCCAATAATATCCCAATCCTCTCTAATCTGACTACCCCTTACAAAAACCTTTCAACTATTCGCTCAGCTGATAAGTTTCTAGTTTCCACTATTAAATCTAACAACAAAGCTGGGGACTCTCTATTCACTAACACTGTGGGAAAAGCCTGGAACCAGCTTCCAAGTGAACTTTCTACTCTCTCTGCCACACATCCTTTTAAGAAACATCTCAAAGAACATCTTAAAACTCACTGGCTTTGTCCCTGCACAAGCCCTGACTGATTTTTCACTTTACCCATTCCTGCTCTCCCTTTTACTTCACTTCTCCACTGTACTATATTGCTCAAACCATTCAATGTCCTTTTTACTGTACTATGTTTCCTACCTGTACTAAAAAAAAAAAAAAAACTTTATAACTTTTTTAAAATGTATTACTCTTTGTGTTTTTTTTTCCCTGTCAAATATTGTTTATTTTTTCTGTATTTAATCTTAGTTCATTCCCTTCTAAATAACTTGGCACAAAATATTTTTTTCTTTTTCTCTTCCAAATATTAAAATATTATTATCTGTACTTGATTACAGCTTAATTTTTTTATTAATATTGTATAATAAGTTTTCTGTCTATGCTTGGAACGCTTCTCCCCGGGCCTCTACTGAAAATGGACATGTATTCAGTTAGACTAGCCCGGTCAACAAATGTAAATAAATAAAAAAAATAAATAAAAAATAAAGGATGATAAGACTCCAAAACTGATTACAATTTTTAACCAATAAACTACAATTTTAACCAATTAACTACAACTGGTCTTTAGCAGAAAAATATTCCAGTAAAAACAGCTAAATCTACAAAAGCCTGGCAATGGATGCATCACAATGACAATTACATTAAATGAACTGTTAGAGCTTCTTTTCAGGTTGCAACCTAACAAGGCAGCAGTCTTGCAAATGATCATACATCCTGCACTGAATTGGATTCAAACCATTACTCCAGGTTTAGATATCATACCGTAACCATTTTACTATACCAACTCCTTTGTTTCAGACTGGAATATCATTGAGCGAGTCTAATTAAATGTATGGCATCACAGGATAAAACAAATGAAGGTATGTGCAATAAAAATGAACAGCTGCAATGCTATAACATGAGAAGGAGGCTCTCCTGTTCTCGTTTGCTACCCATGCTACTGTTTGATTCTGGCTTTTTTCTGCTACGTCCTGCTAAATACCCTTAGGAAGAGGTAGATGGACACGAAGTAAGGGGGTCTGGCACCCTGTACAACACACCATTTGGTGCAGCTGTCAAGCTGTTCTTTTTTAAGTTAGTAACAAGTTATTAGGTTACAGCAGTAACAAAATCCTTTTTTATAAACTTTATGCTGTCATTAGGGCAATGCTTAGTAACAGCGCAAAAGGTTTATAAAAACTGTATGAATTAATGTAGAAACTCAACAGCTCATTGTTAAATGCAAAAAAAAGGAGTAATCTGACATCTTACAAGCTGTCAGTAAGTGGCAACAACTTCTTATAGATAGTACACATAGACTGCAATTACTTAAAAATAAAACCGCAAACAGTTTCACAGTTTATAAGCTGTCAATATGCATTTGCTATAATGACATATTTAAAATAACTTGTAAACTATCAAATTGTTCTTTTTTTCTTTTAAAGTTAGTTTTCATCAGTCAATGGCCTCTGTAAGATGGCTCCAAGGGCGTGTTCCATTCACACTGCCTTTCCTTTGGCTCTGGTTTGTGCTTGTGATAAGGACATCTCTCTATTGAAATTGAGGGCTTCCTGTCAGGGAGTAAGAGATCCATGAATACGAGTCCTACATGTTTAAAAATAATGTATGACTGTCAAGCAATTTCAGCTTGCTGTAATGCCATTAAAGTATTTTGTAACCCGGGGGGGGGGGGATCCTCCCTTCAGTGCTCCACTATTTTTTTCAGATCCCTGTAGTACAAAGAAAGAGGAATGCTTTCTGTCCCTGCAACTACGAACCTGCTATGTATTTCTTGTGTTCGCACTTTCAGTCTCATTGTTCTAAGGTTCATAACTGGGGTTCTTAAAATGTTAACAAGAACCTATTAGAACCATATGAATCAGTAATGAAGCTGGGGCACAATAAAGCCCAGGATGTCCGTTCTATAATGCTATCAAAGATGTAAAGTCCAAGAACCAACAGGCTAGAGGAACAGCAAGTCTGTTAGTTGTCTTTCTCTCTGTCCTTCTGAGATTTCAAAGTCAGACACAGAAGGATAACTTTGAAAAAAATTCATCAGCAAAATGGACAAAACTTAAGCAGAAGTGGCAAACGCCAGTTCCAAGAACAAGATTGGGTACAGCATAAAGGTGATAAATTCCAGGGCAATGGAGAAACAACAAAAGGACAAAATGGTACTAATTTTATTTGTAATGATGTCAGTATTGTTCTTAATTTAACTAATGATGGGTTAGATTAATATATGTACACATATTTACAGTGTGGGCTTAAATTTATCCCAACAGTGTTGCCTAGAATACAGTTTTTTAAAATTGAAATTTTTAAACTGATTAGAAAAATGCATTTATGGTATTTTTGTGATTTAGATAAATGTGATAATCAGTGGGTATTGTTGTTAATGAAGCCAATGACAGTATGGATGAGCAATATAATGCATTATCTGACGATTCATTTGTTTGTTGTACAAGTGAATGTAATGCTTATTGTTTAATAGACACATCCAGTGTTCAAGTTGCTAGTAGGTTTTTACCACCCTTCATACATAATGGTATCAAAAAGTTTCATTCTATGTTAGATTTTGAAATATAAATGTTATGTAATAACTTTGATAAAATAAATGTTTGTTATAATATGACTAAAAATGAATGGTTGGCAGTTAAACGATTTTCACAACAAAATAACTTTGTGATAAAACCTTTAGATAAGGGTAATAAAATAGCTGTAATGCACAATTCTCAATATAGGAAAATGTGTTATGAGCTGTTACAGGATGATAAAGTATATAAAATTGTGACATGCTGATATAGAGAAGGCAAAGGAAGAATATTTTAAGTTGATTAATAAAGGGCTGAGACTAGGTTATTGGACAGAAAAATATGTTGAAAAGAAATTGTTAAATGAAGATACTGAGTGAGCATATTTTTAATGTCTTCTGAAAGTTCATAAAAACTTAATAAATACACCAGGAATACCAATTGTGTCTGCTAGAAAATACTTCTTACACAATTTGGGGATACTTATACTTGGTGACTTTGCAGTTGCCCACCCCTACTGTGACACTCCTCCCAGTCTAGTGTCATTAGCTCATTCTGCCTAATACAGAGAGAACATTTGATAAGGCCTTCTGTTCCTCCTTTTTCCCTTTCAAAAAGAAAAACAAAACTTTTTTTTTTTTTTTCGCCTGAACCTCCTTGTGTTCTGACTGTGCTTCTCAAACATTTTGGAAATATACAGTATATTTCAGAGCATTTATTATAACTGTAATAGCCTTAATATTGCTACAACTCAAGTGCTCTAGGTTGCACTGCATCTGAAGTGTTTGTGTGTTTTATCTGCTTTTCTGTATATATAGACTTTTCTGTTTCTTTTACTAAATAAGCTCTGTAAAGTTGTTTTATTACATTCCTGCCTGTATCTCTGAGGTTTTTTTTTGCACTTTTAAAGTTTGTTTTTGCTTAGTTTAATTGGTAGGCTACACACTCAAGTGTGCTAGCCAAATTAAAGCATTTACTGTGTTTTTGTACCTAATTTCTGCTACTTTGTAAAAAACAAAAAAAAAAAATCCTTGTTTCCCGCCTTTACTGAACTAGAATAGTCCAGTCTTTAGGTATTGCTGATCTCTGGGCTGTGTCATAGTTCCTGTTTTGCCCATATCCTTATTTGGATAGGAGTAAGCTTCTTTGTTTACCAGTGAGAGTGGGGAGCTCCGAGCAGCCTATCTGTCCCTTGAGGAGTGGTTCCAGCCCAGTGACCTGTAGCTTATGGGCCGTTTTGTGTCATAGTTCCTGTGTTGCCCATATCCTTATTTGAATAGGAGGAAGCTTCTTTGTTCACCAGTGAGAGTGAGGAGCTCTGAGCAGCCTATCTGTCCCTTGAGGAGTGGTTCCAGCCCAGTGACCTGTAGCTTATGGGCCATTTTGGGCCATTTCCTATCTCTTTCTAACCCCCTGCTTTAAAGCCAGCTTTAGCGCACTTTTGCACTTGTAATTTAAAGTTTGTCCTGTTTTTTTGCATTTACCTGTTTTTTGCATTATCAATTTCAACAATTGGCTTAAGTATTGGTGTCATTCAAAGGGGATCCAATGCCTGTCAGCCTGGGATGACATGCTCGACAAGACATGATGCTTCGCTAGGGACGGCTTGCACCTGTCACCCCTGGGCTTTCGGATATTGGCAAAGGCTCTTGCTACCCCCATAGTGCCTTTTTTAGGCAAGGCTCAAAAGACAAACCCACCTCCATAGGTATCACAAGGGATAAGAAACTAAGAGTAATGCTACTCAACGCCAGAAGTCTAAACCTCAAGATGCACGCACTTGAAACTCTCCTTAGCATGGAGAACATCAATATCTGTGCAGTAACAGAAACCTGGTTCAAGGCTCTCGAGAGCACCCCAGCACTACCAGGTTATACCTCATACCATGCTTTTCGGCCCCAAAACTTAGACCGAACCACAAAAGGAGGGGGAGTATCAATATTCGTCAAAGATACCTGCACCTCCAGGTTGGTGGCACAGCACGAAGCATCAGAGACTATCCATGTGCAACTAACATTGGGTAAAACTGCCTTCCAGTTTATAGCCTGCTACAGACCACCCTCCCAAACCCAGGAACCCCACTCGGCCTTCCTGAGAACACTGGAAAATATGAAGATCTCTCCAAACACCATTATATTGGGTGACTTCAACTACCCAACCATAGACTGGGAGCATTACTCTAGCTCCAACACCCTAGCCCAAATGTTCCTAGAATTTATAAACTCAAATGCTATGGAACAACTTGTTACCACTCCCACAAGAGGGGAAAACATACTGGACCTGATCATCACCAACATGGGGACTCAATGCTCCAGACCAGAAGTGTATCCCTCACTGGTAAGATCAGACCATAAACTAATCTCACTGGATATTCACATCCCGACCCCACCCCATGCCCAGAAAACCACAGTGAAAAACTTCTCTAAAGCAAATTTCACACTCCTCAAAACCGAGGTGGAATCCTTCAAAGCCCCTGGGCCTGTGGATATCTGCCCAGACCACAAAATCCTTTATAAACGCATTCTATGAACACCTTCAGGAATGCATGGATCATGCAATCCCAAATAAAACCAAGACCCAATCCTCCAAAGGCAGACATCCTGTCTGGTGGACCCCAGCCATAAACAAACTATACAATAGAAGGAGGAAGCTACTACATGACAGAGCAAAATCTCAAAAAGGGAAGGCATCTCTGATCAGTATTAGCAAAAAACTACGGGCACTCATAAAATCGTCTAAGGCCAGCATCGAAAGAAAAATTGTACAGGACACTAAAGATAATCACAAGGCTTTCTTTAGTTATGTTAGGAGCCTAGGTGGGAATTCCCAGATATGCTCAGAATTAGTCCAGAATGACAAAAAATACACCGAACCCACAGACATTGACAACATCCTAGCTGACAGGTTCAGCGCAAACTCCCCCCCCCCCTCACCACCAAAAGGGCAAATATCTATCCCAGCAGAATGCTGCCTCCTGACATCTCAGATGCTCAGGTAAGAGATGCCCTCTCCAAAGCAAGAAACACAGCATCAATGGGACCAGACGGTGTCCCGGGCTGCGTCCTACATGAACTCCAAGAAGAGCTAAACCCAAACCTAAAACTACTGTTCAATCTCAGCCTTACTACATGATATGTACCCAAAGAGTGGCGTACAGCAACAGTGGTCCCTCTTCACAAAGGTGGTGCCTCAAGGGATCCTGGAAACTATCGCCCCATAAGTCTCACTAGCTTTGTCTGCAAAGCTATGGAAAGGATCATCATGGACCTTATAAATAAAGATATTGGGGACCTACAGACACTGGATTCTACCCAGTTTGGCTTTGTTAAGGGCAGATCCTGCCTCTTAAACCTGGTTGATTTCTTTGAAACAGTCACCAAGGCCATTGACAAATGGAAGGTGGTCCACACAGCCTACCTGGACCTCGCAAAAGCCTTTGATACAATACCCCACTCGGGCATTATAGATAAGCTCACCAGCTTAAATATAAACCCCTATGTCACTAGATGGGTTGCAAACTGGCTCAAGGACAGAACCCACATAGTTAGAATAGCTGGAGCCATGTCAGACTCCAAACCAGTTACAAGTGGCATCCCACAAGGCTCAGTCTTGGGACCTCTCTTGTTCGGTATATATTTCTCGGAGGTACAGGCCAACATGGAAGGACTGTGGCTGACCAAGTTTGCAGATGACTGCAAACTGGGTGCCATAATAGACTCTCCAGCTGACACAAGCATCCTCCAAAAGGGCCTCATAGAAACAGACAACTGGCACCAGAGCCATGGCCTCAAGCTAAACGCCAAAAAGTGTATAGTCATCCCCTTTGGTAAAAACAAAGTGCCCACAAATTACCACATAGGTGGGAATCCATTAAGTACAGAAGAAGTAATTAGGGACCTGGGGACCCAAGTTGATAGCAATCTCTCATTTGACAACCACGTGGCCAAAGTGGTTAGAAAAACATTTTATATAGCCCACCTAATCATGAAGGGATTCACATCTAGATCAGGGGAGGTCATCGTAGCTCTTTACTCATCCCTCATCAGACCCATAATTGAGTACAATGCCCCTTTTGGGATGTACCTTACCAGACACCTGCAGCAACTGGAAAGACCCCAAAAGTACCTCACCAAGAGGATCAAGGGGCTCAAACAGATGCCGTATGCTGCCCGGTTAAAGAAACTCCAGCTCTACTCAGTGGCATACCGCCTGCTCAGAGGCGATCTGTGCCTGACGTATAAAGCCATGTCCAACCCGGAATTAATGGACATGCTGCACCTCAGAAAATCCAAATCCCATCGAGCTACGCGCTCGAGGGACTTAAACCTCAGCACTGAAATAAATAGGACATGCTGGAGGGACAGATTCATAACCCAGAGGCTCCCTTCACTCTGGAATAAAATCCCAGTCCAGGTTAGGCAGAGTCCCTCACTGACTCTCTTAAAGAGGAATCTTGATGAGTGGATGGGAGATCGTAGGTTTTCCCCGGGTATCACTTCTGTGTCGCTGTTAGACAGAGGCACAGTATACTAACCTCGAAAAAGGGCATAGCAAAATTAATTTAAAATGGGTGGCGAAAGCCATACACACTCTGGCTAGGCTTATAAATGCCCTAGGGCAGATAGCCTAGTATGAACCTATGAACCTATAATATTACACAAATGTTTGTTGAAAGAAGTTTGAATCTCCCTTCTTATATTAGAGATTGTTTGAATTTTTACAAAAAAATAAAAGGAATAAGATGGAAAGAAAATATTTATTGGATAACTATTGATGTAAAAAGCTTTTATACTAATATTAAACATGTGCATGGTATGGAAGCTCTTGGTATTTTTTAGGTGACAGCCCATTAGCACATTGTACCATGGATTTAGTTAAATTTAGTTTAGAAAATAACTTTTTTTTTTGAAGATACTTTATATCATCAGTTACAGGGTACAGCCATGGGTGCTTCATTTGCACCAATGTATGCAAATTTGTTTATGGGTAGATTTGAATCAGAATACATATATATATATATATATATATATATATATATATACAAATTTATTTTTTTCAGAAACACACAAAGCTTTACTTCAGATATACAGACAATTTGATTTTCTTGTGTGAAGGTGGTAAAGAACTGGTGACAGAATTTGTTGCACAATTACAAGTTAACAGATTTTGGATCCAATTTGATGGATTGAGTTATGGCAATAACATTTCATTTCTTGATATTACCCTAGAGGGTGTAGTTGGAGAAGAAATAAAGACAAGCTTGTATAGAAAATTTGGGGTGGTCAATTAATTTATGATGGGCGATAGCTGTCACCCCAAACATACATTGAATTTCCAGAATATGCAACAAGGACCATAATTTTGAGGAAGAATTATTATGTACTGCAAATATGTTTGTGAAAAGAAAATATGATAAATTGTGGAGCATAGTCTTAAGAAAATACGGCAACAGACAAGAAAAAAGTGGGGGGGGGGGTCTTATGTTGGCAACCAAGATAATACCAGAAGCTTGGAGAAAACTAATTTTTTGTAGTTATTACCTATAATATACTGAGTGAGAAAGTTAAGGAAGTAATTAAACACTACTGGAAGTTTTTGTCTAAATTTCATGAATTGAATGGATTATATGAACCAAATTTATGTTCATTTCATAGAGGGAAAAGTTTAAAGGATATGATGGTGCATACTAAGTTTAAAAAACCACAAGAGAACATGTTAATACAAGCTCAGGTGAAAGGAATGAAACCATGTGGGAATTGCACAGCATGTGAATTTGTACTAGCTACTTTTCCTAAAATTAATCAGACATATTTTCAAACTGTAGGTAACTATTAATATACTATGGAGAGGGTAGTTTATGCTATAAAATGTAGCTGTGAAAAGCATTACATAGGTCAAACTAAACGTATGTTTAAGAATAGACTAATTGAACACTTAAGAGATATTAGACAATCAAAAGTGGAAAGTCCGTTGGCATAACATTATAAATCTTTTCATAATAGCAGTCCTTTTGGTATAAAAGCTACTATTCTGGAACAAATATCAGTTAATAATAATAATGAATTGCTTAGAAATAAATTATTGTACAAGGAAACATTATTTATTTTAAGATATGGTACTTAAATTCCACAGGGTCTGAATACAGACTGCTGCTGGAAATGTATGTCTGATTAAATGGTGTGTTTCTTTAAGAAATACTTTTAAATAATTAATGTTAATTGTATAAACTGTTAATTGTATAAACTGTTTAATCAATGATTGTTTAAAGTGATTGTGGATATTTAAGACATGTACTTTTTTCTCTAATGGTACTCCTTGAAGGCTTTTGTAAAGCTGAGGCGCTAGAGTGCTGTTATTGGTGTTACTGACAGATTTATTTTATTAAATTCCTTTTGGGCTTATACCTTGCTGTCTGTTGTACTTTATAAAATTCCAAAAACACTTTGCTTTTCTTCCCATATTGCTTAAAAATATTCTGATAATCAGATGAAAAAAAAATCAGAATAGAAAAGTGCAATAAAATGTGTAAATATTTATTTAACTTTTTTTTTATAAACATCTTTACTTTATTTTTACAAGTATATTCATTGCAAACTAAAAAAAACAGTATTCAAATCATATAAAAATAATGTATTGCAATTTATTTTTAATGTGCTTGTAAATTTACAAATCTACTATTTATACAGTTGTACTCATGCTTTCTTCTTTAATTCTTTCTTTTTCTTGGTGCAAACAATGTTCAAAGCAATGGAGACATCTGCATCTAAAATAAGAGAAGGTAAAGGTTACCTAAATTGTTTGCCACAGATTCAATTTCAGGAAACAAGACAACACAGGCTTGTGGTTAGTGCGGTGAACTGATAAATCAGTATTTGAGGGTCTTTGCTCACCACAACCAATGACTCACATATTCATTGTTTCTATTTTAACACTAACGTGTATTAACTCACACTAGGACACAGCAGATAAATTAAATCTTGCTAATGCTGAACATTATTAACTGATTACTTCATCAAGGGCAGCTGGGTATCACTGCAATTTGTTTTGTTTACAACCACATCTAATGCTATTCTTTAGTTTATGTTGGCATATATACGTTCTTCTCTTTTTCTGCATTACTGCATCATTCACACTCATGGGTGTACTTGCCCACATACATATTTATATACACACACACACACACACATATATATATATATATATATATATATATATATATATATATATATATATATGTAGAGAGAGAGAGAGAAGTGCTACAGAATCCTGAAAGCCCAAAACCCTGAAGACCAAAATCCTGAGACCAAAATCTTGAAAGTTCAAAATCCTGAAAACACACAGGATACCAACACTTGCTATATTTCAGCACAAGTACATACAGAAACATACTACCCTTGAACTAAGTGCAATCTTGGAGTTGATATATTTAAGTAGCAGGGGGAGTGGGGGGTGCAGATGGGCTTGCCACCCTACTTATACTTGGAGAAAAGTAATACAGTTTGTGTTTTAGTTGTTTCTCAGGATTTTGGTCTTCAGGATTTAGGGCTTTCAGGATTATGTAATGCTCCTATATATATATATCTACACACACACACAAACACACGCGCGCACGCAGACACACACACACACACACACACACACACACACACACACGCGCGCATACACATACAGACACACACACACACACACACACACACACACACACACACACACACACACACACACACACACACACACACACACACACACATAAACATAAACATACACATATTTATTTTCTACCATTTGTTTTCTCTTTCCTGGCCATCACGAAGCACAGTTCTAAATTTCTTTACTCAGTAATTTTGGACAAAACCAAAAATAATGGAGGATAAAGTTCCCATCAAATCAGGGAGTATTTGTAAACATTACTGGAATTCACTTTAAAATAATAATAGAACAGCAGGTTTTACAGCAGCATACCTTTTATGAAGAACAGCAAACATGAAATTCTAATTCTGCCATCGACTTGATATCAATCCTCAGTGATTTATCAGAGAAATCAAAAGTTTTATGAGGCACAGAGTAAAACTTAGAGGCAAAATCATGGATATTCTTCAAAAAAACAGGGACAGCTAAAAGTTATGTTACACTGTAACATTTGGAAATCTATGTCTGTTACTAATTCTGTCTTCTTATTCTTCATATGTAATATTAGTGTGGAAAAATTTAACGGCTGTAGGTCAGAAGTGAAACAAAGTGCTGAGAGCTAACATCTGACAAGTGGGGTAGTGGGAGGGCTGATGAAATAAGATAGACGTCTCCCTTCCTGCCCAACCTAACTGCTAAGAGTGGACTTACGTAGGGGGCACTGTTTCTAAGTCAAAGTGAATTAAGGGAGAAGCTGGCTGTCTGATAAGAAAGTATATAAATTACTGAACCCCTTGCACCACCAAACCTAAGGAAAGGAAGAAACAGCACTGTACTGCTAATGAACACAAGGGTGCATATGAAGTATAAAGTCCAGCTGACCTATGAAAGCTGATTGCATTAGGGTAAAGAAGTAATTTCCTGCACCCACAAAGAGGTGCCTCCTTTTTCCTTTGAGCTCCTCCATCTGGAAATAGAAGTTGCAGGTTCTCATAGTTACATAAGCAAAGAGCAGGCTTGTAAAGATAAAAGGTACAGCGTGTTACAGCACGTACGATGTGTCATAAGAATAAGTCCTACCCAAAATGATTCTCCCAAGAAGGAAGAAGAAGAGACATGTTTGCATATCCTACACCGGCAGGCTCTAATTTGGATCAGGAAATAGCATTTAGCAAAGAAGAGCAGATGCCCTACAAAGATGACCATGTGAAAATGGGGGCCTGGAAAGAATGCTTAAGGAACAGATCATCATGACAATCAGTGTTGGCATAAGTAATCCTTCCTAGGATAACTTTCCATTCCTGCCTGTATCTTAATCCTGTATGAACTGATGACTTAATAACACAGGACCACGGCCATCGGCATCCATCTTGTCATCTGACTATTGCAGTGGTTCTAGTAAACTGAATGAAATGAAATGTTGTAACAATGAGTAAACTGAAGGAAATTAAATGCAGCATTAAATCAACTGGCAAGGATGTGTGCCCTCTCCTACAACAGGACACTATCAGTTGCTGTCCCAGTTTCTTAGTCCCTTAGCTGATGAGCTTTTCAGAAACATAATCTGACATGCAAGTGACGTGCAAGTGACCAGCTTTGGGATGCAATCAAACCTAATATTTATCATACTGTAACTTTAACTGATTTTTACATAATCTCACCTGCAAGTGACGTGCAAGTGACCAGCTTTGGGATGCATTCACACCTAATATTTATCATACTGTAACTTTAACTGATTTTTACATAATCTCACCTGCAAGTGACGTGCAAGTGACCAGCTTTGGGATGCATTCACACCTAATATTTATCATACTGTAACTTTAACTGATTTTTACATAATCTCACCTGCAAGTGACGTGCAAGTGACCAGCTTTGGGATGCATTCAAACCTAATATTTATCATACTGTAACTTTAACTGATTTTTTTGCATTCTTTTCTTGGCTTCTGATGAAAATAAGCAATACTGAGAAAGAGTATCCAAGAAAACTAAAGTAAATTGAATAAATAAAATCAATATACAAAAATTAAAAGAAACATTTGTTGTATTCCTATGTGGTGTAATTGGAATAACTAGATGTGAAAGGGGTGTGAAGATTTGAAGACAGAAGTTTTCCTTTATATATAAAATAAAATTTCCAGCAGAACCAGCAAGATAACAAACAATGATAGACTTCAACAAGACAAGCAGTACATGTCAATGAATTATGAAAGCTACGTGAGGGAGGGAGAATGACTGAGAAATATGTCCAATTCTTCAGTAACAGTGTAGAAGAAAACAAACTCCCTGCAGGAGTCACGCAGTTAGTAATATAAAACGTTATTCTTGGAAATGGAAAACACAGACCCAAAAAACTTGTTCAAAAATGCTAATGAATTTAAATTTCGTATTTTGAAACAAGTTGATAGTAATGCTAGAGGAGGAGACTGGAAAAATAAACTAGTATATAAAGAACTGCTGAGGCAATTTAAATAGAAATCCTTTACACTTCCTCTCCCAGTTTAAAACTTTGTACAGCTAAATTATAAACATAAATCAAGGTAGCTCTCAAACATGGTGCTTCTTAAAATGAAATATTTTTGGTAGAAGTTGTAGTATTTGTATTTTTGTATTAAATTGTGGTTGTTGCTTTAAGGGATTGATTGATTGTTAAACATGTTCTCTAATTAAATTTAATGGTATATTACAAAATGGGCTGATGTACACAATGTACTTATTCTGAAGAACTCGTGGCTTTTATGAGACGAAAGTGCTTTATGCAATAAACCCATTTTAGTTTTGAACCCAGGTCTCTTCATTGTTGAGAGCACTTGATCACTGTAATTGCTCCCTGACACCATGTTGTCACCTGTTTTTCGTTTAACAGTATAATCCTCAGTGGGATCTCTGTGACCATTTTACATGGAAGTTCAGTTTATAGTATTAGACTTTTGCCAAAACATTTGACTTCTTTCTGATCATTCAGTACTTTCAATAAAAATGATTCCTGAACTAAACACTTTTTTTGTTATTAAAAGATAATCTTCTTTCCTTACTGTTTACCCTATCTAACTTCATATAGCCATATGGAGCATTTCCTCTACCATAAATGGAAACTTCTTATGTCCTAAATGGAAAACTAACAACAATGGCCATAGCAGATATTCACTGTACACACCCTCGGAGTGTTACTGGAGACGCTCATTTACTCAGGAGTCTTACTACACTCCATCAAGGTAAGCACATGCCGAACACTTATACAAAGATTAACTTAGCTACAAGCAGAGGCATTCACTTTGAAAATGCAGACTAAAAGCCCTGTGTAAGAGTTTAAAGACATGCAGTAGAACCATCATCAGTGCAGGACAATAGGCAGCCTCTTCAGTTCATGGAAGTGACCTAGACAAACTACCATGAAAAGGCAAAACATTTTGAATGATGTGACAAGATCCAAGCTGCATCAAAACCTACCCTGGAGCATATTAGGTTAAAATGGTACTGGTGTGTCACAAAATGGTTGTTTTTAACCTGATTTCACAGTTTAGTTCTAGCTCAAAAGCTGTATCAAAATTACCAATGTGCGCATCTTATCTGGAATGAAAAGGGGAGGAAAACATACCATAAAAGTGCTGTGGTCTAGGTGTTTTAAAAAAACTGGTGTTACAAGGCCTGTACCGAATATGTGGTCACCTATCAGCTGCTTGCTTAATTGATTAGGCCATATATACACTCAAGAAGCTCCGTCAATAAGCAGTAACCTGGATATGTGGTGGTCATTGTGGCTTTGTGGTGCAACGAGAGCCACGACAGAAATATGTCCTTTATTTATTTATTTATTTGTAAACTAAGTTAAGGGATGCTTTTCAGCCATAACCTGCATCTGAAGGTAAAAACAAAGATAACATACTTTATAAAAGGGAACAAATGACTAAATCATTGTTTTTCAAATTACATATTCAGACATCAGTTGAAAATAATCATTAGCAGATTATTCACCTAAAATATTTACAGGCAAATGTAGACATTATATATTACAGTTACTAGTCAACACCAACTCAGCAGAAATAGAGACAGAGACATGGACAGACAGACCAGTGCAGAGACCTGTACACATTCATACACACACACACACACACACACACACACACACACACACACACACACACACACACACAAACAAAACAACATACAGTTAAAACACATCTGGCCCTTCACAGATTCCAATAACATAAACTGTCATGCACTTGCTCAGTCTATTTTATGTCATGCCACCAAAAAAAGGTAAAAATGAAAATGCCTCTAATAAAAGGCAGTTTTCATCTACAACTCAAGAAAACCCTCATTATAAACACGCAACGAGCAACATCTTTTCTTGGAAGTTCCTGAAGAAATATTTATGAATCAAAAATGAAATAGTGAGTGTTACAAAACTGGGACTTTGAATATCACAACTCAGATGCACATGTTAATTAACAAACATCAAGATGCTGCAAACAAATTAATGCAGATGCCCCCCCCCCCCGACACTAGTCTGCTTCACACCTCATATAACTGAAAGCCACAATGATGGGAAGAAATGAAAACGAAGCACCTTTTACCTTAATGTCTGAATAATGAGCATTATCATCACACAGACAAACCAACCAGTAAAAACTACAAGAACAATTCTAGTCAGAAAACAAAGCACCTTTTACCTTAATGTCTGAATAATGAGCAACATCATCACACAGACAAACCAACCAATAAGAACTACAAGAACAACTCTAGTCAGAAAACGAAGCACCTTTTACCTTAATGTCTGAATAATGAGCAACATCATCACACAGACAAACCAACCAGTAAAAACTACAAGAACAATTCTAGTCAGAAAACGAAGCACCTTTTACCTTAATGTCTGAATAATGAGCAACATCATCACACAGACAAACCAACCAGTAAAAACTACAAGAACAATTCTAGTCAGAAAACGAAGCACCTTTTACCTTAATGTCTGAATAATGAGCAACATCACACAGACAAACCAACCAGTAAAAACTACAAGAACAATTCTAGTCAGAAAACGAAGCACCTTTTACCTTAATGTCTGAATAATGAGCAACATCATCACACAGACAAACCAACCAGTAAAAACTACAAGAACAATTCTAGTCAGAAAACGAAGCACCTTTTACCTTAATGTCTGAATAATGAGCAACATCATCACACAGACAAACAAACCAGTAAAAACTACAAGAACAATTCTAGTCAGAAAACAAAGCACCTTTTACCTTAATGTCTGGATAATGAGCAACATCATCACACAGACAAACCAACCAGTAAAAACTACAAGAACAATTCTAGTCAGAAAACGAAGCACCTTTTACCTTAATGTCTGAATAATTAGAAACATCATCGCACAGACAAACCAACCAGTAAAAACTACAAGAACAACTCTAGTCAGAAAACGAAGCACCTTTTACCTTAATGTCCGAATAATGAGCAACATCATCACACAGACAAACCAATCAGTAAAAACTACAAGAACAATTCTAGTCAGAAAACGAAGCACCTTTTACCTTAATGTCTGAATAATGAGCAACATCATCACACAGACAAACCAACCAGTAAAAACTACAAGAACAATTCTAGTCAGAAAACGAAGCACCTTTTACCTTAATGTCTGAATAATGAGCAACATCATCACACAGACAAACCAACCAGTAAAAACTGCAAGAACAATTCTAGTCAGAAAAAGAAGCACCTTTTACCTTAATGTCTGAATAATGAGCAACATCATCACACAGACAAACCAACCAGTAAAAACTACAAGAACAATTCTAGTCAGAAAACGAAGCACCTTTTACCTTAACGTCTGAATAATGAGCAACATCATCACACAGACAAACCAACCAGTAAAAACTACAAGTACAATTCTAGTCAGAAAACGAAGCACCTTTTACCTTAATGTCTGAATAATGAGCAACATCATCACACAGACAAACCAACCAGTAAAAACTACAAGAACAATTCTAGCCAACTTAGATTTTCCACTGTGTGATTCCTTAAAACTTCTTGTGTTAGAGGTATATGGGATATATGCAAATGACCCCTTAAGGACATCAGGTGTTTCAGCTATACCACAGTTCTGAATGCCCATGACTGTTTTCCCTTTTATGTCTGTTATAGACAAGTTCAGACCAATAACACCAAGCCCCACTAGGTGTGGGCATGCATGTTTCAGACTTCTTATGGCCTCATTAGCACAACATATGCATGTCCACAGCTAGTGTGGTTTGGCTTTATTGGTCTGAATTTGTCCATATCAGACTTACAAAGGAAAAAATTCATGGAAGTTCAGAACTGCCATACAGCTGAAACATCTGATATTTTAAGGGGTAATTTGCATATATCCCATATACCTCTAACACAAGAGGTATTAAGGAATCACTCAGTGGAAAATCTAGCTTAGCTAGATTTTTCTTGTAATTTTTACTGATTAGTTTATGTGACCGTTTTACTCATTGTTTTAGTTTGTTGGTTGGGATACTTTGCAGACACCCTAATGGTTATGGACATCAAGAAGTTTTAAGGAATCACACAGTGGTTATCTTGTTGTTTTTACTGATTATGTCTAAATTGCTTGACCTTAAAAAGACAGTATAAACAGTACCCAGAAAAAAAATCAGTTGACATAATGAAATATTAAAAACCAAATCTTAAACAAACAAGACACTGAAATTGTTGACTGAGCAAACTGTAACAGATGGTAGTTACTTCTTCATGCAAGGTTGGCTGCAGCAGCTAAGACTTGGCTAGGGGCTGGAATAAGGCAATGTCCTGAAAGTGTTGACAATCAGAAGCAGAACATCTTGGGATATTTTATTAGACATACAACTATTTAGAAAAGTTTCACAACATGTAGGATGGCCTGATGGTTAAGGTGCTTCCCTTACAAGCACAAGGTGCAGGGTTTGAGTCTCACAAGGGATAATTGGCTAGGCTTACAATGGCTTGCAAGGGTAATTAGCTTAGTATTAACCTATGTACCAATTAATCACCACATAGGTAGCAGTACACTAAACACCAAAAGTGTGATAAGAGACTTAGGGACACAGGTGGATAGTGGTCTCACCTTCGATAACCACAACAGTCAGGAAATCCTCCTATGTGTGTGATAAGTGGCAATCCACTAAGCACAGAAGAGGTTATCAGGGACCTGGGGACCCAGGTTGACAGTGGCCTTTCTTTTGACACTCACATTGCTAAAGTGGTTAGAAAGACCTTCTACATTGCCCACCTGATCATGAAGGGATTCACATCCAGATCTAGTGAGGTCATTGTTCCCCTGTACTCTTCACTTATCAGACCAATGATCGAGTACAATGCCCCATTCGGGATGTATCTCACCCGACATCTGCAGCAATTGGAGAGACCCCAAAAGTTCCTCACCAAAAGGATAAAGGGACTCCAAAATCTGTCATATGCTGCCAGATTGAAGAAACTCCAGCTCTATTCAGTCGCATACCGTCTGCTCAGAGGTGACATGTGCCTGACATACAAGGCCATGTCCAACCCGAATTAATGGACATGCTCCACCTCAAAAAATCCAAATCCACCAAAACCACTAGAGCAAGTGACTTAAACCTTAGCACGGATATAAATAGGACGCGCTGGAGGGATAGATTTATCACTCAGAGACTCCCTATGCTGTGGAATAAAATCCCGGTCCATGTGAGGCAGAGCACCTCGCTGACTCTGTTCAAGAGAAATCTAGACCTGTGGATGGGAGATTGTAGGTTTACCCCAGGAATCAACTCTGTGTCACTGCTGGACAGAGGCACAACAAACTAATGGGCACAGTATTTTTTCATATAAGGGGTGGCGTAAGCCACAATAATTTGGGCTAGGCTTATAAATGCCTTAGGGCAGATAGCCTAGTATAAACCTATGTACCTATGAACCTATAAGAGACTTAGGGACACAGGTGGACAGTGGTCTCACCTTCAATAACCACAACAGTCAGGAAATCCTTCTATGTGCTACACCTCATCACTAAGGGTTTTCATCCAGAAAAAAGGAGGTCAAAGGATTTAAAGAAGGTATTATACCAAAATTGCTTATCTGGTTTATGAGCCAGTATGTTTATTTTATTTTATCTTATCATCGTATATTTTATTAAAGTTTTCAAGTTTCAAGTGTTTTTAAGTGGAATTGGTGGCAGAACCATTTGTTTTTGGAGTGCTATACAAACAATGCAGAAGACAATGCATTGTCTACATGGCCATGAAGCTTTCAAGGAGTTTTACTTTCAACTGCCAACTGCTACACAAAAATGTAAACATACTCAGCTATTATTTACAAATGTGTTGTTAAATAAAAACATCATCAGTAGACAAGAGAAAAATGGGAAATTAAATTACCAGGCAAGTGTAAGACAGCGCTGATCTGAATACTGATTAGGTTACTTTACTGCTTGTATCTACGTTGGTCTGAATTAATTATGCTTTCTCACTGTTCACCTGAACCTGTCTTGCCTTATGCAGCTAAGCTACAGTGCAATAAAATGGTTTATGTTACAACATATTGGATAACTGCAAGCAAAGTAAAACAGACTTTATATTCAGCTACTATTTCTTGCTGCTTATCCTGACTGACAAATTATATGGATCATTACCTCTACACTAATGGGTAACTGGCAGATGTGGCGATTCCACACTGGTTATCGTGGTTTCTTGACATATAAATGTAGCCGTTGTCACCCCAAGAAAGGCCCCAGCTGAAAGAAAATAAAAAATATTATACAGTGTTTTTTGAAAACATGTCAGTGGGACATGCATACTACATTGATAATGGGGGCACATCAAATCCAGAATTAAATTACCACAGCAAACCTACGGAAACATACACACAAACATGGACACGCATATGCACATTATTAGTCAATGGGACAGTCACCACAGGCACACACACACACACACACACACACACACACACACACACACACACACACACACACACACACACACACACAGTGCTCAGCCCTCCATCTCCAAAATGATGAACACTAACCTCATAGTGTGACATCTTCAACTAGAAAGGTCATAGGATGGTTAAAATATGCTGTTTGTGCTTACAAAAATACATTTTAATGAATTAATATGATTTCTGTTTACTATGGCTCTCATTTAAATAATTCCTAACACTGCATGCATTACAGACTCTTTCAATGTGGAACTTTGAGGAACATGAAGTGGAAACAGTGGAGAGAATTATCATGGAAATGATGAATTTAACTTGGCAAAGGCATTTGACAAAATACCCCCACGTGGGCACTGCTGACAAATTCAAATGGTCAGGTATAAACCTTTCTGTTACCCATTAAATAGCCAGCTGGCTCACAGACAGGACCCAGGTAGTTAGAATTGGGAAGTCCACCTCTACAACACGGCCAGTCACAAGCAGAGTCCCTAAGGGATCAGTCATGAGACAGCTTATTTTTGGCATTTACTTCTCTGAAGTCAAGGCCAATGTCAAGGACCTCTGGCTGACCAAATCTGCAGATGATTGCACATTAGGAGCAGTCACAGAATCCTCCACCAACACTAATTGTCTCCAGGAAGGGCTGACAGAGACAAATAACTTGTGTCAGAGCTATGGACTAAAACTAAATGCCAAGAAATGCATACTAGAATCCTTTGGGAAGTGATCCACTCCTGGTAACTATTATTCTGACAACACACCCCTAAGAATAGAAGCAGTAGTCAGGGACTTGGGGACACATATAGACAGTAATCTTGCCTTTGACCATCACTTGTCGACAGTAGTGAGGAAATCATTCTACATTACCAATAAAAATTACTTAATAAAACTGTGATTTTCAAGCCTCCCAAAAAGCTCCGCCCAATTCATAAAACACTTACTTCATAGCAGTTTACAAAACTTGAATGAAATAATAAAAATGAAATAAATTTAAGTGATTTTTATTGGTTTAAAATACTTAAGCATGATTGTAATTGGATTGTTTGTCTGATGAAGTTTTTAAAAAAAAAGACGAAAGCGTTCATCATTTTATGTATAAATAAAAGGATTGGATTTTAAATCTATGAGCAGGGATTTTAAAAACGTTTTTAAGGGAATTTTCCTTTAAGTACAATTCTTGTACCTGTCTTTCCAGCTTTCAGTGAAATGTTTGTTCCAAGCTTGTTTTTGGTGTTTGAACTGTGATATAAATATGACCTGCTGGAGAGACAGGTATGTATCCCAAAGACTACCCTTTCTCTGCAACAGGCTCTTCATCCATGTAAAACAGAGTTCCTCCCTAATCCAATTCAATCATAACTTAAATAATTAGTTGGGAAACTGGAAATACGAACCTTTGGACCTAAGAAACATGAACATTTTAAGAACACAGATGAGGTACATTCCTCATAATGAGGTACAGTTGAGAAATATGGACACACTCTGATAGTCACAATCATGACCCTATCCAAATACAAATGTACTCATACATAGTCACACACATTATACCCATGTGAATTTGATTACACTCTATTAAGTGTAAAAGCAATAATCTATTTAATATCTCTTAATTTCCAGTAAAGAATTATCAGTTTCTAAACAGGTTATAAGTGCCTGATTAGTTTGAAGTTTCGGCTGAGATTGGCTATATTTTGTGGTTCTTTGTTCCTGAGTTTAAGAAGTCTCAGCTAGCAACTTCAGTATTCAAGAAGTATCACTTCTCCATGTTGTTTAATAGATAGACAGGCAGGTATTTATAAACATACATAAATATTATATATAAAATTAATGTTTAACTTTATGAGAACCTGCGTTAGGTGTGAAGGACTTTTATCATGACAGGGCTATGTATACAAATACATATATGCATGTATGTATATGTCTTGTATGTTAGGCACATAAAAATACTTTAGTAATACTAGATATGAGCAGAAAGTGATTTCACCTGTTTTTTACCAGCCAGTAATCTTTCCCATTTAATGTTCCATACCCAACAACCAGAACTCCATGATCCAGATTTACACTGCTGCATTGTGGTTCATTGTAAACACCTATGAATCAATGACAAAAAAAAAAAAAAAAAAAACTGTGACCTGGCAGATAGTATATGTAACAATGAAACTTCATAACAGACTGCACACCACACTTATAAAACCTATATATTGGCACACCGAATTATTATTTAATAGAAACATGACATTTAAATGGCATATTATTATAAGCACCTATCCTAAGCACAGCTAATGCTTACTGATAGTACTACATAAATGCTTATGTATATTTCGCAAAACATCTTTACTATTTTAATTACATTTGCTGACCAGTAAAGTTCAAGTAGTCAATCCTGTTCTCCATTAGTCTAAGGGAGAAAGTCTCCAAAGCAACCAGGCAGGCAATACAAGTAATACAGAAATAGATAACAGACATAACCAATAGTTAATTAGATACTATGTGGTCTCTTCTACACATTTCAGTGCAGCAGATACACTAGCTTTGACTTTGCTGTGGATTATAGGATCTGTATATTTTCTTTAAATTTCTGCACACATCTTTGATCTTCACATTATAAGAAGGACATGCATGGGAGAGGCCTTGATGCAAAAACAAGTGTGAGGTTTATTTCCTTTATTTTCAGCGAACCCCATTTTTGATGTTTTTACAAAATTACATTTAGTACATTCATATCACATGAAATAATATTAAAGCCTACAGCTAGGCATTCTGTCAGAAATTATTCTGTTTCTATTGTATTACTTCTTTTTCCAATATCATAACTTCAATGCTATATTCATATATATATATATATATATATATATATATATATATATATATATATATATATATATATATATATATATATATATATATATATATATATATATATATATATATATATATATATATATATATATATATATATATGTATATATATATATATATATATATATGTATATATATATATATATATATATATATATATATATATATAAATATATAATATATATATATATATATATATATATATATATATATACACACACACACACACACACATATGCATATATATATATATATATATATATATATATATATATATACACACACACACACACACACACATATATATATATATATATATATATATATTTATATATATATATATATATATATGTATATATATATGTGCACACACACACACACACACACAGACACAAACACACACACGGAGACACACATATATATATATATATATATACATAGATATATATATACAAACACACACACATTGTGTGTATATATATATATATATATATATATATATATATATATATATATATATATATATATATATATATATATATATATATATACACATATAGACACACACACACACACATATATATATATATATATATATGTATATATATATATATATATATATATATATATATATATATATATATATATATATATATATATATATATATATATATATATATATATATATATATACACACACACACACACACACAACAAAAAGCAGGCTAAAATCCAGGGGGTTGAAGCTGTGCTTAAGAAAATAGGAAATATCACCAAAACACAGTATAAAGCAACTGGCTACCATGCAGAGTTCAGTTCAGGAAATGTTGCAAAATCACATAAAATCCAATGAATGACCAGTCCATGGTAAAAATCAAAATTGTTGTTTATTAGTGCACTCAGTAGGTTAGCGCTTTCACAAGTTAGCTTCTTCAGACCATATAACTGAGTGAAAACCAAACATCCATTTTAAAAACATGTATCATCAATCAGATTCTTACACATCATAAATGGCTCATTAATTATTAAGTGCATTATAAAATCACATATAAATTCCATTACATCATTTAAACATCAAACTATTCCTAGAAAATAAATAAACAATCTAAAAGTGCATTTAAATTAACACTCAAATAACAACTTTTAAAAGTCAGAAACATTATCCTAATTATGATTATTGACTTCATGTACCTGACATATAAAAACTATTAAAAAATAAATAATAAAATTATGTATATGTATATATATATATATATATATATATATATATATATATATATATGAATGGAAATGTATATATATGAAAAAAGATGTAACTAGTAACATCTATCGAACCTTCAACCTTTTGGTCCGAAGAAAGGGCTTCAAAGAAACCCTTTCATTCAGACATTTCCCCACATCAGCATGTAGTCGGATAATCCAGTTGGCCTCTCTTTCTTCTGTCAAAGCACTAATATTGCCTCCCCTTATACCTAAATGTACCACTTCAATGACCACAAACTCAAATATGTGTTCGTGTCCCATGGACATGACATGTTTCGCTAGTGCATTAGTCACTGTGCCTGTTCTGATATTATATAAATGCTCTCTTATTCTGTGCCTGAATTGTCTGTCAGTCTTTCCTACATAGAAAGACTGACATGCTCCACAGACAGCCATATAGACTACATGTTCCGTTCCACAGGTGGCTACACAATTGAACCTAAATTCTCTCCCTGTATCAGGATGTATAAATATGTTAATACGTCTAACATGTTGACAGAAGTTGCACTTACCACAAGGTGTGGTACCTACTATGTCTCCTCTGGCTTCCCTAGCATTTTTATGACATATCCTTTTTATATTTCTCTTATTTTTAAACCTAAATTTTGGAGTGTCCCCTATATATTCTTTAATTTGTGGGTCAGTCATCAATACTCCGCAGTGTTTTTGAAACATTTTTATAGCATTATCCTTATCACTAGTAAAGTACATGGGAATTCTCACTGTGTTATCTGCTTCTGTTAACCATTTCAAACTATTTGAATGGCTTGAAAAATAGGGCTTAGCTCTGTCCTCTCTCATTGCATCAGTGGTGGACAAACCTTCATCAAGATCAGCAGTGCTATAACCACGTTTCACAAACCTCTCTCTAAGATCTGACATTCCCTTAACAAAACCTTCTTCAGTATTGTTCAGCTTCGAGACACGCATCCCCTGTCCCTTAACAACATTACGAAAAACGTAATTGGGATGCATGCTCCTTCTGTGAAGTAATGCATTTCTATGACAAACCTTTCTAAAGACACTTGTAGTGAAGGAACCATCCTCCAATCTCTCTACAAAAACATCAAAAAATGCAACTTTTGTATATGAAAAATTCATAGAAAACCTAAGGTAATTTGTAATTTGATTAATCGCATGAACAAATTCATCAAGTTCATCTAACCCACCATTCCATAAGAAAAAGACATCATCAACAAAACGTTTATAGAAGACCACACGTCTCTTAAATTGTTCCATCACAAATAGTTGTGACTCCACCCACATAGCCAAGAAGAAATTGGCGTAGCTATTGGCACATGAAGTGCCCATAGCCATGCCATCAAGCTGAATGCAGGAAGTGCCATCAAACATGAATAGATTATTCTCAAGTATGGTCTCTAATAATAGACACAATAAATCAATAAATTTACAATCATAGTCACTGTGCCTTTCTAAATAGCATCTCACAGCAGCCACCCCTTCATCATTCGGAATAATGGTGAATAAGGACTGGACGTCGAGGGTTACTAATACAAGTTCCAAATTATTAATATCAGCACTATCACAAAAGACATATAGCTCTTTCAGAAATTGTTGCGTGTCTTTCAAAATAAAGGAATTACATTTCCATTCATATATATATATATATATATATATATAATTTTATTATTTATTTTTTAATAGTTTTTATATGTCACGTACATGAAGTCAATAACCGTAATTAGAATAATGTTTCTGACTTTTAAAGGTTGTTTTTTGAGTGTTCATTTAAATGCACTTTTAGATTGTTTATTCTTTTTCTAGGAATAGTTTGATGTTTAAATGATGTAATGGAATTTATATGTGATTTTATAATGCACTTAATAATTAATGAGCCATTCATGATGTGTAAGAATCTCATTGGTGATGCATGTTTTTAAAATGGATGTTTGGTTTTCACTCAGTTATATGGTCTGAAGAAGCTAACTTGTGAAAGCGCTAACCTACTGAGTGCACTAATAAACAACAATTTTGATTTTTCCACGGACTGGTTATTCCTTGGATTTTTATGTGATTTTGCAACATTTTCTGAACTGAACTCTGCATGGTAGCTGTTGCTTTATACTGTGTTTTGGTGATATTTCCTATTTTCTTAAGCACAGCTTCTACCCCCTGGATTTTAGTCTGCTTTTTTGTTGTATATTTCCTTTACTTTTTGGTGGCTGCATCCTTCCACAGGGACATGGCAGAAGGTTCAACTACGGTAGTTGAATTGAACTACAGACCTGAGGTTATACAGATGGGTTCCGAGCTGAACAGCAGAGCTGAATCAAGTCAACACAGACAAGATATAAGTTCTAACTCCTATGAAAGGTTTTTCAGCATGGTGTCTGAAGCTAATAATCCTTTGCTCTCATATCAAACCACTTCCACAGGTGAGGTGGATGAGGCTATAGATGTGGATTATGAAGACCTGAAGAGGGCGATAGACAAGTTGGAAACATATTTTGTCATGCTAAAGTGGCTACAGCTGCAGAGGCAGCATTTTGAAGCATGCATTTCCAAACAGATTGTTCCAAGGGGTTTACGTGTACTCAAAATGCTAACTTATGGGACTCAATACCCCGACCTCCTGGCGAAATGGCAGTTGCTCAATCTAGAGGTTAGTATGAAATATATGACTCTGTTGATAGATTATTTTAAACCTGAGGAAGATTGCCTCAGGGAATCTATTCGCAAACATCAAATGGATTTATGTAAACAGTTTAATAAGACTAATGTGAATGCTTCTATGGAGGCACTATTGGATAGTGTCTCCGTTTTTGAGAGGAGGTTACTGTTACAAAAGAAAGCTAAAATTGATAGAGATGTCAGGGATTTCCAACTTGGTAATGTATTCACTTGGCCTAGGGTTGTTAATAATAATGGCCCACAAGGTGAGAGAGCTACAATGTTTAAACCGTCAAGAACTAAAGATGCGACTACCTATGGTAGTCGAAGTACACCAGTAGCTTTGAATGCAGCAGCCAATAAAGATGTTCAGTCCTTAAACACAGAAAAAATTGTTGTTACAACAGAACGGACTAAAACTGGTTTAGTAAAAAGTAACTGTTCAGTGGTACAAAGGGATGAAATTCAATTACTTAGTCCCACTGCTGTAAATGAGACCCCTTTATCAGACATTCATCCTAAAGGTGTGACTAGAACAGTTACAACTAGGGATCCAGAAATGAACAACAAAGTTGTAAATTTTCATCGGTTTCCTCTACTGATCACTACAGAAGAAAAGGGTCTAAAGAGAGCACGATCAATAAGTCTGGGGAGACAGAAACGGAGGTTTCCTTCAGAAAGGCAATGGAGACACATTAAAGAAAATGTGGAATCAGGTAGGGATGACTTAGTATGGAACATTTCAAAAAGGACTTTGGACACTTTTGGAAAATCTATTCTTAATAAAGGTTTGGGCTTTATACCCACATGTAAGAGCCAATTAACCAATGTTATTGTTGACCTTAAAATGTTTGTTAGAGATGTTACTTTGAAATTAGAGATGGGAAACACTCACATGGAAAAGTCAAGTACTTTTAAGAGGTCTAGTACGTATATGCCTAATAGTCATCCTCTGCTTCAAGCATTTGACAAATTAGTAGAAGAAAATGTATATAAGTATACAACTGTGGCCAACACATGCAAGGCCTTAGAAATAATTTGAGTGTGGATGAATGTGAAGCTTTAAAGAGGTTGCAGAATGACTTAAGTATTAGTATAAGGCCAGCAGATAAAGGCGGCCCAATTGTTGTCATGAATGCTGTTGATTATAATTGTTCTATGGTTAATATGTTGAGTGATGCGAAGTTTTATAAACAGATAGATCAGGACTTCATACTCAGATGAGTTAAAAGTGTCAAAAACATGTTGGATGACTTAGGTCTGAAATTATTACTAGAGACTTATTTCAGTCCTTTTATAGTGAAAACCCCATCCTATCTGTTATACATGGGTTACCCAAAGTCCATAAAGATGGCATTAACCCACCCATGAGACCTATAGTATCTGGGAGGGGAT